>NC_139235.1:39714637-39744505 GCF_977018435.1 Lepisma saccharinum | reverse complement strand
CAGGAGAAGGGAATTGTAAAACTAAAAATTATACTTTTTTCTATGGTGGTACTGAAAATCATAATTTTGGAACAGGCTTTTTCATAAATAATAGAATTATCTCTGCTCTTAAAACAGTAGAATTTATTAATGATAGCATATCATATGCAGTTTTACAGGGTAGGTGGTGTAAAATTATTTTAATAAACATACATGCGCCAACGGAAGATAAAGATGATAATACTAAAGATGATTTTTATACAGAGTTAGAACAGGTCTTTGATAAATTTTCTCAGTATGATATGAAAATTCTGTTAGGTGACTGTAATGCACAGATTGGCAAAGAAGATACATTTAAACCCACGATTGGTAAATAAAGTCTTCATGAATTAAGTAATGATAATGGTATAAGATTGATTACTTTTGCAACCTCAAAGAATTTAATTGTGAAAAGTACCACTGGCCTATTCCAAATGCAGACAGGCAGGGGGTGTCAGGGTGATGTCACAGATATCCATGAAACTGAAATATATTATTCTAGATACAAAATTATGAGACACATATTTTTTTGTTTCACAATAAAAAAAATTTTGGCCGTCTTAGGCCGCTTCAAAGTTTGGGGCCAAATTTTCACAAGTTTTGGTGCCAAAAAATGTAAACGGCTGTTTCTCAGGAACCATTAAAGATATTTGGATTCTGTTTTTTTTATCTGAAAGTTTATTGAAAGCCTTTTCAAATGCATATACAACGAACTTCATATGCAGCTTTTGGGGTGTGCTATGAATGAAATTTTAAAAAATTAGCCCCCTTTTGGACCTCCAAAATCTCGAAAAAGCCACCCTAAAAAATTTTCAAAATTTCAGGGCAATTAACAGCAATACCTCAAGTTGAACATATATAAATTTCACGGGGTGTATATGCCTGGTTGTAATTTTACACAACATTTTAATAAGCACATTGACAAGCTGAAAACTTAAACGTAAGACATTTTTTATGCAAGCTATGCGATGTGAACTCCCAGTACCGGCATTGCATATGTTAGTTCTGTTCATGAAAGCTTTTTCTACACAGGCAGTTTCAGTATTAGAGATGGCATGCAGTCTTCCAGATTGTCCAAGGGGATGTGGTGGAGAAAGAACTTGCAGAATATTTTGCAAAGGTATCACGTACTGATGTTAGTGTTGCCTAATTCTATCAGGAAAGTTATAGCCCTTTGCAGGTCCATGTGGCAGCATGAAATTTACATGCACTTCCTGCATCTCGAAGTACACTTTAGTTGCTTCTTCAACCCACCAGCAGTCATCATACATAACAGCCAAAAACGTTCTCACTTTGATGTCGTGAATTTTACAATACTGCATAACATGTGAGCTGTTTCCAATAGTAACATTCACTTCTTGTTTCTCATGCTGGGCAGTTCTTGCAATGGAAACTACAATATCATTTCCAGTTCCCTCTGCATGCCACACATGACTTTTATGAATCATTCGCACTGCCTGCACATGTTCCCACTCTTTGTGTTTCATATCACGGAATGTTTGAATCTCTGCAGATGGAATGTAAATCAGTGTAACACCTGATGTATATGTCTGAACAACAGTCTGAAATTCTTCTGCAGTCTGAATGCACTTAATATGCTTTGCTGATAAATTGAGCTGTGTAGCAAGGTGCTTAACTGTGTAACGACCCTGCGTGAACATATGTTCAAGTTGTCTGAACTTTCAACTCTTGCTTTGATATACACATTTTTTATGCCTGTTCTCAAACCAGGTCACTTTATTCTTTTCTCAGAAAACACTGCTTTTCCACTTGTAAACATCTTCCTAATGACTCAAAACTCAAGGAATTAACAGCAATTTGTCTCAAACGAAAAGAAACAAATGAACATGTGAACATGAAAAACAAATGACTTCTAGTATGTTCTATAAATAAGAAATGTTGAATATGATCAGCAATATCATGATATATACCAATTACATGAATTATTTGGTTATGGACTCTTATGATTTGTATATTGTTTACCAATAATAGCCTGATGAAATAAGGTTTGTCTCCTTCAATATTACGATTGTGTTTAAGTTTTCAGCTTGTCAATGTGCTTATTAAAATGTTGTGTAAAATTACAACCAGGCATATACACCCCGTGAAATTTATATATGTTCAACTTGAGGTATTGCTGTTAATTGCCCTGAAATTTTGAAAATTTTTTAGGGTGGCTTTTTCGAGATTTTGGAGGTCCAAAAGGGGGCTAATTTTTTAGAATTTCATTCATAGCACACCCCAAAAGCTGCATATAAAGTTCGTTGTATATGCATTTGAAAAGGCTTTTAATAAACTTTCAGATAAAAAAAACAGAATCCAAATATCTTTAATGGTTCCTGAGAAACAGCCGTTTACATTTTTTGGCACCAAAACTTGTGAAAATTTGGCCCCAAACTTTGAAGCGGCCTAAGACGGCCAAAATTTTTTTTATTGTGAAACAAAAAAATATGTGTCTCATAATTTTGTATCTAGAATAATATATTTCAGTTTCATGGATATCTGTGACATCACCCTGACAGATTTTCTCAAATCTGCCTGAATTGAAATGGATTTGCCCCACTTTTAAACATAAAGATATCCATAAATATACCTGGTCTTCTCCAGATGGTAAAACTCATAATCAGATAGATCATATTCTCATTGATAAGAGAAGGCATACTAGTATAATTGACGTTCGTACACATAGAGGTGCTGACTGTGCCAGTGACCATTATTTAGTAATTGCTAAATTAAGAGAAAGACTCTCAGTGATAAATCATAAGCAACAAAATCTAAAAGTTCTAAAATTTGATACAGGAAAGTTTACTGATGAAAGAATTAAGAAAGATTACCAAATTAAACTGTCAAATAGATTTGATGTTTTGCAGGATTTAAATGATGATGAAAATATAAATGAAACAGACGTAAATAAGAATTGGGAGCACATACGTAATGCAATAGAATCAGCAGCTAAAGAAAGTATAGGATACCATAAACCGAGAAAAAGTAAGCCATGGTTTGATAATGAATGTCATAATCTAATAGAAATAAGAAATCAGGATAGACTTAGGTGGTTAAATAACTCTGATGATACAAATCTAAACAATTATAATAGAATAAAGCGAGAAGTTAACCGCACGTTTAGAAGTAAAAAAAGAGATTACTTGAAAAGCAAAATTAACGAAATTGAAACAAACAGTAAAAATAAAAATATCAGAGATTTATATAAAGGTGTAAATGAGTTTAGAAAGGGGTGGCAACTTAAAGTAAACTTGATAAAAGATAAAGACGGTGATTTTCTAGCTGACCCAAGTGATATTCTAAATAGATGGAAGAACTACTTTAATGACCTTTTAAATGTCCATGTAGGAGATAAATCAGAAGTAAATGAAGTCCACACAGCAGAACCTTTAGTTCCAGAACCTAACTTGATTGAAGTTAAGAATGCTATTAAAAGGCTAAAGAATAACAAAGCACCTGGCATTGATTTAATACCAGCTAATTAAATATGGTAGAAATTCATTAATATGTCAAATTCATAAATTAATTTGTTTAATATGGAATAAAGAAGAAATCCCTCAACAGTGGAAAGAATCCATAATTGTTCCTGTGTTTAAAAAAGGTGATAAAATGAACTGCAATAATTACCGTGGAATTTCTCTACTCTCAACAACATATAAAATATTATCTAACATTCTTTTAACAAGACTAACCCCATATGCTAATGAAATTATAGGTGATTATCAATGTGGATTTAAACGTAACAGATCAACTACAGATCAAATTTTTCACATCAGACAGACACTTGAAAAAAAGTGGGAATATAATCAAAATGTCCATCAGCTATTCATTGATTTCCAAAAAGCATATGATTCGGTCAAAAGAGATAAATTATATAATATATTAGTAGAATTTGTAATACCTAAGAAGCTTGTTAGTATGATAAAAGTATGCACCAGTGAAACAGAAAGTAAAATTCGTGTGGGTATTAATATGTGTGACAAATTTACAATTCATGATGGGTTAAAACAAGGAGATGCATTATCTCCATTGCTCTTTAATTTTGCCTTAGAATATGCTGTTAGGAAGGTAAAAGAAACTAAAGAAGGACTAAAATTAAATGGTGTGACTCAGTTGTTAGCATATGCAGATGATGTAGATTTACTGGGGGATGATGTGAATACAATTAAGAATAATGCTAAAATATTTTTCAAAACTGCTAAAGAGATAGGTTTGGAAGTTAACAAAGAGAAAACTAAATATATGCTTACAGGCCGAAACAAAGTGTTAGGTAATAATCAAAATCTAATTATTGATAACAACTCGTTTGTACCAGTTTCCAAATTCAAATACTTAGGAGTAATATTAAGAAATGAAAATTATATTAAAGAGGAAATAAAAAGTAGGCTTAATTCAGAAAATGCATGTTACTTCTCTTCATAAACTATTGTCTTCTCTTTTAATATCTAAGAAACTAAAAGTTAAAATATACAAAACAGTAATTTTGCCTGTAGTATTATATGGATGTGAAACTTGGTCCCTTACATTGAAAGAGGAACATAAATTGAGAATATTTGAAAATAAGATCCTTAGGAAAATCTTTGGACCTAAAAGGGATGAGGAGCCTGGTGAGTGGAGAAGGTTACATAATTTAGAACTACATAATTTGTATTCATGTCCAGATATTATTAGAATAATTAAATCAAGAAGACTTAGGTGGGCAGGCCATGTGGCACGAATGGGAGAGGAAAGAGGAGTTCACAGGATTCTTGTTGGGAAACCTGATGGTAAGAGACCTGTAGGAAGGCCAAGACGAAGATGGAGGGACAACATTGAGGAACATTTACCTAAGGGAAATTGGTAGGGATGGAAAAGAGTATATAGAACTTGCTCAAGATAGGGAAAGATGGAAGGCCTGTGTTGCTGCAGCCATGAACCTTCGGGTTTAAGAGGGCTAGGGAGTTTATATATATATATATATATATATATATATATATATATATATATATATATATATATATATATATATATATATATATATATATATATATATATATACACACACACACACGTAATGGACAAAATAATATGAACACCTTGGTTTGCAAAGGCCTATATACGCAGTCGTGGAAAAGGAACAACACTCAGCAGAGATTTCAACCATCTAGTGGCGATGAAAGCAAACATATCAGTCTATCAGAAGCTGGTGTGACAGTTGCATGCGAGCAGTCAGCTATCCGTCAAATGCAGGTATGTCCGACCTTTCAGACTTCAAATGAGGCATGATCATAGGAGCCCGCCTGGCTGGAGCATCTATGACAAAAACAGCTACACTTGTTGGTGTAGCACAGAGCACCGTGTCAACTGTTCTGACAGCCTACAGAAAACATGGAAAGACAACGTCTGCAAAGGAGAATAGTGGGCGAAAAACAAAGTTATCCAACAGGGATCGACGTGTGTTGAAGTGAATAGTGACTCGAAAGCACAAGACAACACTGTCCCAGATATGAACAATCACCTCCAGGACCCTGTATCAACGAAAACCATTCAAAGCGAGCTGCATTCTGTGAACATTCATGGCAGAGTTGCCATCCCCAAACCGTTAATGACTCCACGGAATGCAGTGACACGAAGAAGGTGGTGCCAAGAGCACAAGAATTGGACACAGCAGCAATGGGAACATGTGATATGGTCAGACGAATCGTCTTTCACATTATTTCAGACCACAGGATGTGTTTATGTGTGGAGAATTCCTGTTGAAGCATTTGATATTGACTGCTTAGTGCCTACCGTGAAACATGGTGGGGGGTCTGTGATGGTTTGGGGGGCTATATCTTGGAATGGTGTTGGCCCACTTGTCGTCCTGCGTGGGAGAATCAACGCAGAGAAGTACTGCACCATCCTGGGTGACCACCTCCATCCCATGGTTCAGACTTTGTTTCCCGATGCATGCCCCATCTTCCAAGATGATAACACCCCTATTCACACTGCTAGGTGCGTTGATGCATGGTTTGATGAGCACAGTGATGAGGTAGAACATCTCATCTGGTGTCCACAGTCCCCCGATCTTAACATCATTGAGCCTTCGTGGGGTATTTTGGAGGCCAAAGTGCGTAATCGGTTTCCACCTCCAATGACACTTTCGGAACTTGAGACTGTTTTGTGCGAGGAGTGGCTACGTATTCCAGTTCACACTGTACAGGACCTTTATTTGTCTATCACACGTAGGATACAAGCTGTCATTCAGGCAAGGGGGCCCAACCCCCTACTAATACAAGTTTTCTGCAATTGCATTGCATTATTTTGTCCATTACCTGTATATATATATATATATACATATAGTGTCCAATTGATTATGTACATGGGTGAGACAGAGAAAGTAGTTTTAGATATGCTGTAGAAATTCTTCTATGCTGTAGGGTGATGTTTCTAAGCGATAGTTTTTTATTTTATTTTTGAATAGAAGATTTCTTTCCTCCTTTATTTCACATGGAAGTTTACTGGCACTCCTTTTATATAGGTTCAGTCTGTGGTTGTCTATGTGTATATTTGCCTTTGTTTTTGTGCTATGATTATGTATATTACTATTTTTATTGAAGTTTTTGATGTTGTGCTTTACAAATAAGAGATATTCTAATATATATAGGGATGGTACTGTGAGTATTGAACGTTTGGTGAACAGAGTGTTACAAGTTGTTTGTGGAGGCTCTTGGACCATAGTTCAAATGATTTTTTTTTTTTTTTTTTTTTGTAGAATGAAAACCTTCGACAGTTTTGTTGAGTTCCCCCATGCTTGAAAAATAGAGATTTTTTACCATTTTTAAGTTAGAGATACTTCTCATTTTCCAAATTGCATAATGTAAAGTGGCTAGTTGTTTACATAATTTTCAATATGATGACCAAAAGACATGTTTTCATCAAAATGTATGCCTAGAAATCTTATTGTTGTGGTTTTTTGTATGATTTTTGTGTCTATTTCGAGTGTTGGGCAATCTATGTTTTCTGTTGTGTCGTGTTGAACACCATGTTGCTAGTTTTTGTTGGATTTAGTAATAGTCTGTTTTCGAAGTAAATCGGAACCTTAGTAGAATGTATTTAGGAACTTTATTTTAATGCTAAGAGAACCAAACCTGGTCTGCCTAACCTAACTACGAAAGCATATATTGAACAAAATCTTAAGTAATCACTAAAACTCCGCAGTATATGTTAACAGAAGTACATCGAAATTGACCCATGTTCAAATTGCATTCGTAGAATGGTGAAATCGTAATAAAACAAAAGGAACTTGGGCCGAGGCGGATTTCATACGTTATATCTTCATGTCAAATGTAGATCCTCGATATTTGAATGAAATTACCCAAGGAAGTTTACACCGTCTACTTGATACAACGTGCAGAAACTAATATACTAAAACTATAATTACCATATTGACTTTCGCCATCAACAGCGTAAATATGACCACCAAGATGTGACCTTTTCTCGAAGAAACACCTGATCATTGTGCCAAAATCCATAAATGCTACAAAAGCAATCCATCCTCTAAAAGCGTACACTAACTTGGGCACCATACTGTAATATGTGTTCATCTCCAATTGTCAACATTTGTACGATAGACAACAGGTAGTTCATGTCACAGCGCACAAAAGCAGACGACTCTCCTCGGATATATTAAAATCACGGCATAAACATTTTAATTCCAACTTTTGACCGCCTTCATCACATTGCTCATATGTGGCCTCATCTGTCTTCTGCTATGATTGACAAGAAGTGTTGCCACAATCTGAGGTTATAATATCCCTTTATTGCGCCTGTGACCACCCCAACCAGGGGGGGGGGGCTCAGGTCCTTCGGTTTTTTGTTTGTCCCCTGCCCCTTCTAGCTACGATCCTGATATAAACATTCATACTGTACACGGAATTGGAATTCAAGACCTTTCTTGCAGTGGCGAGTGTTTTGAAGAGCGCTATTGCATGCGTCGACCTAACCAGAAAATAGACATTTCCACTACTTTTTTTAAAAATAATTTTTAAAAGGCCGAGTCTGCTGCCACGCACGTGTCAGCAGCAAGAATAAGCATCAAATTTGCTGCTGCCACGTAATTCGTCTGCTAAGAGGATGTTACAAATCTTAAGAACAGATTAAAACGAGAGAAATGCAAGTTTATGATTAGTGGGAATGAATGTACAGGTAATTTAGAACCTTATTCTTTAGAAAGCATTTAGCGATATTATTTTAATGCTAACAGAACTTAACCTAACTACGAGAGCATTTAGGTTTATTATTAGAAGAATGCTGAGGGACCTAATCTTAAAACATTTTTGTGAAAGTAATCGCTACAACTTCACAGTATGTGTTACAGACGTAATTTCATACATAGCGTGATGAAATTACGATAAGACAAAGACCGAGTCTACTGCCACGCGCATCTTTTTTGAGTTTCCAGCAGAAAAAGAACGTGGCAGCAGACACTGCCTTTTTAAAATCTACACCATCGACAAATAACTCCTGCAATTTCTCACGTTCATGTGCGTTCATTTTTAGGTAAAAAATCGAGTTTCTAATTTTCGAGCCGAGCGTTGTGCGCAAAACACACCTGCGCCATGTTGTGACGTCCTCGTTCGGTTCGTCCTGTCATCTGCACTTCGCATTGGCTGCATTTTCTACCTTGGCATTTAGTGTTAGGACGTGTCTGTGTTTGCTATGAGCAGGCCCGTAGCCAGGCAGGGGCTAGGGAGGGCTCAGCCCCCCTGACAGGGTCGCCGGCCCTCGTAGCACTGCCGCTAGCCCCCTTGACATTAGGTAAAACTATTTTGTATTCTAATTTGTTTGAGGTGAAGAGTGAAAATGTATACAGAATATATTAATTTGTTCACAACTTCGTTCTTTCATCTTGTTTATGAGCAGAAGTCTAAGCAGCGGCAAGTGTTTAGAAGATTCTCTAGACTTTAGAAAGTTCTTTCATAGGGAGCATTCTTTATCTGTACCTTCTCTGCCCCTGTTGCAGCCTCTCGTTTGACAGACATCTGTGACTTGATGTAATTATCCACATTGCTTCCGCATCTGCGTCAATGTCAACATATCCTAAGTTTTATTGCTTTGGCCGGGGGTGGAATGTACGCAGTATGATTGAAATGAATATTGTACATTTTAACTTAAATATCTGTATCATCAAAAATAGTATGGAGTGTGTATTAAGAGATGGTGTCAGTAGCAGTCATTAGCACTTCAAGAGATGTGTTAGAAGATATAGAAAAATAAACTGTAGTATTCGTATGATATTTCTAAATTTTATATTTTAAATTAATTTAATGACCCTGACACACATAATTTACCTTTATTTAACACTATTAAACTTTTAAAAAATGGAATTGGTATTGGTTTACAACACCCCCCCCCCCCTGATAACCCGTAAGCCCCCCTGGAGGTCAGTTCTAGCTACGGGTCTGGCTATGAGATAATGGATTGGAAAAGATACGTAACTACTAGAACAGGAAATGGTTGTTACCACTAAGCATGCACTAAGTCAGTGCTTTACCACAGTTTTCTCTGCTGAGTTAACATTACAAATAAGATTTTTTGTTTCACTGTGCCGAAACAAGTTTCCATCGTGTGAGTTACAGGAGCAGAGCAGCCCGAATTTTATAGCTGGTCAGTGTTGTGGATATCACAGTGGAAAATAAAGATTCCACCATTATGCACAAATACGAGTACTAGATGCTCCAATAAGATATTTCTCAATGCACCCACGAATGAAAAGAGCAGACGACTTGTTTGTGTGCGATTTACATGGCGAGGCCACACGAATGATAAGCTACAAGAACAATGAAATTGGTCTGTGAAAGCTATGTAAAAGTGCAAGTTACTAAAAATACTGTTCTAGTTGAAACATTAAAAATAATAATAATGGTTATGATTGTTATTGCACGACAATAACTATTATAAACTAATAAAATATAAGTTTTTATTTCTATAATAATTTTATTACATCCTTCCTTGGGCAGGCTGTTCTATTCGGTCCACCATATGAGCGAATATGCAGCGCAACTGTTTTTCTTATTTATTTATCTATTATTATTTTTTCTTACATTTCAAATACAGTTAGTGTGCTGAAATGCAAAGTACTATATTTTGTTATTTACATTCACACGCCTTGTCCAAGAAAAAAAAGTTAGGAGTAAATTTTGGTCATATAGTGCGACCTCTCAGATAAGAAATGTAATTTTTGGAATTTTGAAAACTTGGATCACCTATTCCTTGGATTAAATAATAAGAATATGGTTCCAGCATTTTACACTGAACTTTTTTCGATCTCGCGCATTTCTTACTTTAATTTTTCTGTTGGAATCATGGGCGTCGAAAGGAGGGGAGTCGGTCGTCCCTTTGGAAATTGGCATCGTTCATTTCAAGTCACAAAAAAGAAGAAGGCTTGTTATTTTTATTGTTAATAGGAGAAATAAAGATCATTTAGCTAGTATTTGAACAAAATATAGCGACAGTAGAAAGTGTGTTAGATCAAAAAAAAAAAAAAACGAAAATATAGGAACCAAGTTGCATACCATTTAATCCAAGAAATAAATGGTTCCACAGTTTTCAATATTCCAAAAAATATAGTTTTATGGGAGAGGTCACAACATAAGCCTTATGAGTAAAATTTTCGCCTACCTTTTACAGCCTTTTCGCGAATGATGTATGCAAAAGTTAATAACAAATACAGTAACTATGAATTTCAGTACACGAGTGAAATGTGAACAAAAAATAGTATATGAAATAACTTTGTACTAGATATTCACTCATCTGTTTATTTTCATTAGTATATAATATTTTTCACTCTAAAATAACAATTCTATTTTTATCAATTTTTATTATTTCTACTATTCAAGTTTTATCATTTCCCGAGCTCCAGCAATTCTGGCAACGCCCATGGTTGGAATAATATCTAACTGAAATTTATTTCTATTATTATTATTTACAATAAAAATAATATACTTTCTGTTTTTGTAACTTGAAATGAACGATGCCAACTTCTAGGATCTGGTCAACAGACCGGTTCGAATCTCCACCCTTCCCTACGCTCATTGATTTATACCATGGTGCAAAGAGACTGACATTTTTCTCCAGCAGGTAAACTTATTGCACTGTAAAGCACTACTAAACAGTGACGTGCGGTGACGTCGACACTTGGGGTAGCAGTCAGTGGCGTGCTCAAGGGGGGGGGGTGGTGTGGATCACACCCCTCCTCCCTTTAGGGCCAGTATTCCTACAAAAAAGAAGAATGTAATAACAGGAAAAGATTGCAAAATTATGAATGAGTACTAGAAAAAAGTACACGTAACCCCACCCACATTCGAAAATAAAAAAAACTATTTGATTTGACTCTAAGCCAGAGATCCTGGGTTCGAATCTCGGATTGGCCATTTGTGTTCTTTGTGTGTGTCCCTTCATCAATTTTGTCGTACCAAAGGTGGCGGAAAAGCGAAGTAAAATAAACCAAATTGAGCAATGAATCAATGATTTGATTTCATATTTGTTACTTAGCGTCGCTTTTTTGTCACATTTGGTTAATTGCGAAGATGATACGATGAAATTGATGAAGGGACGAGCACAGGGAACGCCCATGCCCGGGTCGGGGTGCGAACCCGGAACTCCTGGTGTCGTAGCGTGCTGTGATAACCACTCCCCCACGCTTGGTTGATTTGGTGACAACAAACCACAACACACTTTTTTGTAGTTTCTTCAATGATATTCATTTGACTTTTTGAGTTCTGAGATACATTTTTCATTCCAAATTATTTCATTATTCACTGCAACACATAGGACAAGAATGCGCACTCATCACGGGTTCGAATCCTGGCCTGGATTGTTCATATGAGGTCCCTTCACCAATTTCATCATATCATCACTCAATCCTCATTTTCGCGATAACCAAATGTGGCAGAAAAGCGAAGTAAAATAAACCAAACCAACAACAATATGAACACGCGTTCTCTTGCCCAAATAAATGCATCCGTATTTATGACTGTTAGAGACCAAGAGTAGTATATTTAAATAAAACACTACTAAAACGAGAGTCAGAGAGAGCCTGAGCACATATTTGTAATTTAATCATTATATATTCCATATTTGAAAAATAAAGAAAGAAAGAAAGCATAACATTATTGTCTGCACATAACACGTTCCCATTTCATAAATAATAAAACTACACCCCATATTATACATACGCACATATTGTACAACGTGTAAAAGGTTGTGTAAATACAGAGAACATAAGTACTGCAGAAAATTTTACCCTGAGTTCTTTAGAGGATTTACAAAAAAAAAATATAAGAGACCAATCCCCTATCTGTCCTATAGGAGATAGACTGGGGGACCTGAAAGCACGGGCTTTCAACCATTGCAGCGGGGGGCGAGGAGGCAAGGGAGGTAGAGATAGAAATCTTCCTTTTCCTTGGGCCGGCCGTTTCTACCTGGAAACTGGTCTGGCGGAAGAAGAGAAGCGTTTGGAAAAGACAGTGTTGCGTATGAGCTGTGGTGGCTTTAACAAGACAATAAATATTGTGATTTGAATATAATTCGAGATGTGAGATTGATTGATCTATCTCTGCTAGACTTGCTACTCCTCAGTGCACGTCACTGATTTCTACCCATACTAGGCGGTGTGGGGATGGATCAGTTCGTCTGGAATAGATGGATTGGTGGAAGTGTCCTCGAGAATGAATTCGCAGGAATACGTCGCAGTGCTGGAATACCACATGCTTCGCAGCGTGCGAGAGAGACACCTTCAAGATGAGATTCCGCCTGTGACTTTCGATCAAGACAACAGCAGCGTCCATACATAGAAAGCGACAACCATCTGGTTTAATCAGCACCCAGGAATTTCAAGAGTAGATTGGCCACCGAAGTCTCCCAATCGAAAACATATGGGCGTTGATGGTGAGAGAGTGGGAACCTAGACAGATGAGAACAATGGAAGCTCTACTGGCTCACGTGTTTGATGTTTGGGAGAGTTTAAAGAGAAGACCAAACATCTGCTCGTGGAATCCTTGCCTCGTCGACTAGATGCAGTGCTTGAATCCAACGGCGGGTGGACACAGTATTGAAACCCCTCACGGTTTAACCGATGTTCTTTGCTACATCCCAGAACAAAACTAATTACACACATCTCCATATGAAACTTATTTTTCCAATACTTTCTTATTGATACCTTGGTGCTCATGGTTACTTTTTCACACACCTGCACCATTATATTATATTCTATAATATTAATATTCACATTATTTGACAGATTTGATTCACATGAAATTCAAATGCGCAGCACACATGCACCCATTCCTAACACTTAAATATTAGTTACATTACACCTATCACGTTGTCACAGTTCTAAATCAGGGGTGCACAGGGGGAGGGGCATTATGGCGCAGACTGTGATGGAAATTTGACTGAGTAAACAGGGCACAAGTTGAATTACGTTATCAATTAGCCATTGCTGTTACAAAATATACAAATACAACTTTAACACTCTAGTAATTTCTGATCAATAGATGCGTATTAGCTTTGATTGTTGAGTCTTTAATGATAAGCTTACGATTATTATTGTTAATATGAATTACCGTCCAGCAACAGAAGGACGGACCAATCGATCATTTAATTCATGTATTTTTATTTTTTGTATTTGTTGTCTCTTCGGATCAGCTTCGAAACATAAGGAAATTATTAGATGTTTGTCTGAAGTTAGTGACAATGGTTCTTTAATTTCCAGTCGCTCTTTCAGCCGGCGCGGGGACCGCTTTTATGGCAGTGAACCTCTGTTGCCGCGTTTACCTACGAAGGAACTCGTAGTCAATCAACCAATTAGGCCTACCGCTTGGGCAAGAAACGATAACTTTACAAAGCCTCCTTTCCCGAAGCAGCCAGCAGGGAAACAGGATTTTGTCAAAATAACCCTTCTGCTCTGTGAATGAACACCGGTTCTACCAACTTTTAGACTTAATTGGACATTATCCATTGTTTTTCTTTTTGATTGACCATATATTCTATCTATATATTTCGAGACATTTCAAGAGATCACCTCTTCTCTCATCTCCAGGCGAACAATTTTTGCTATGTCTGTAGTGTGATTGGAACTATGACAGTCCGTGATTTTGCTCCAAATCCGGTCCGCTAAGCAACCAGTCTTAGATGCCCATTCGAAATCGACAGCTATAGAGCAAAATATGTTTGAAGTGAAGAGTCTTATTGAATGAAACATAGCTCGCCTCACTCTCATATTTGAACTTTTTTTTAGATAACTTGCGTGCACTTCGTATAGAAGGCACCACGAGACTGAAAATTCACACTATTTGGCATGGCAAATAGACCTTATTCCAGCTTCGCTGAAAGTTCGATGTACATAGGCTGTCGCAGAGAAGGTGAGACTAATTCCTGTATAGGAAAACAGCGACCTCCATTGGCTAGCAAATGTACTAGGGTGAAAATTTGGTTCATTAGCTGCCGATTGAGACCAAAATGAGCGTAATAGGTCAAAAAGTCGTGACTGCGTAGCAGTTAAGAGACAAGCATGTTCATGGACCCCTCCAAGAATCATTAAAATGAAACATAAAAAATTACAAACCACAACATTTTTATTCAGAATCAGCCATATCGAGTAGACGTACATTTTTTTTTTCAAAATAGGCACTATTGATAGCTAAGCAAGCGTCCATACGCTCCTGCCACTTTGTGAATGTCTTTGAAAATTCGTCGTCAGGTAGCGAACTGAATAAAACTTGCGCTGCGGTGATCACTTCTTTGTTCGTCATGAAGTGACGAACACGTAAAGCGGCATTTAAAAGTGGAAATAGCCAAAAGTCGCAGGGTGCATGGTCCGGGCTGTATGCTAGATGCGGGAAAATTTCTATTTTTCTCTTCGTCGAGTAATCCTGCGGGCGTGCGTTATCGTGATGCAATATGAAGGAGTTCTCCAAATGCGGACTCTTTTTTTGCTACGTGCTGACTCCTTGGTAATACTGTGGCTCTACTCAGTCTGTCTTGATCGGCATATGCCTGTTGAAACATTGCATATGTTTCCGCAGCACTTTTTCCTAAACGCCAACAAAATTTTATGGCATGTTGCTATTCATCTTCAATACTCATCGCGAAAAGCAATGTTATACACAAAAACCTGGAGGGATAAACTAAACACGTTCCACGTAAATCAACACAGCTACGCACTATACCGCGTTTGTTACAACCTGTCCCGGTTCCCGCGCTAGCTGATCACTGGCTTTTCTCCGTGCTGGGGAAAGTCAAAGCCAGGCAGCCAATTCAAATACGCAACGTCGTAACAACGTCTACGTAAGCGCCTCTCTTGTGGCTCCCATTCGCTCCTCGCTGCCCAGCAGACGATTTTTTCCTCGTTTCTCATTGGCACCGAAACTGTCGAGCGATCGCTAGCGCGGGAAACTGGACAGGTTGTAACAAACGCGGTATGACGTGGTTTCGCAACATGTGACAACTTGCTACGGAAACATAATGAGTCATCCTACACGACGCGACTAGTGCCGAAACCATAGGCAGTGTTGCCAAGCCAGGAAAAAATCTGTCTCACCTTCTCTGCGACAGCCTTTGTATATAATAATTGTCAGTCATTAAGTTCAACGCCCTCTGCGCGTGTGTTGTGATGGGTTACTGTGTTCAAATTTTGTTTTAATTCCATTTGATGCTCAGAAAGGCTACCCGAAGTGGGATCCGAACCACTAGGCAGTTGTGTCTCCACAAGAAATAGTACCTGGGACTCCGTGATTATAGGGTGTTAACGCGTTCATGGCTTTACAATTTCGTGAATTCAAGGAAGCCAAGGTGAGAAAAATGTGAAGAAATGTCTTCTACACGGAACTAACTATGTGTGTGTATGTATGTAAAACTTTCTAGAACATCCATTTTCCAATCTTCATTTTATCATCATTACGTTGAATTTTGCACCAGTGATTCTTCACTACGTTCTAGGTCACGTCACTTTGAGTCGTAAAGTATTGTCTGTAATTCAGTTTTAGTATAGTTTGTAGCCTCTCACCCATGAATTTTTAAGGTGGGAGAAGGGAGGTGGGGCTCAACTTCTGAAAAAAATAAATTGTGCGAGTTCAATTGAGAATATGAAAATGGAGCGGAATGAGTATGTTGCTACAATATCGTCAGGAAAGTAAAGCGTAAAATTGAATTCTGCCTCTGAGTGAGTCCATGATATTGTTTATGTTTGAAGGTAATATATTAAACATGACTATCAGCATAACCGAACGCATATAATGAGATGATTTATTAGTGTTACCAGGCTAAAGGTGTGGAGTGTGACCTCTTGCCTCTTTCATTACGGAATTCCACATGTAAAAATTGATCAGCTCTTATTGCGAGTAACCATTATAGGCTTAGACCAAATTCTGGCGTTTATATTTCAATTCACTTCCTCAACAAATCCTTTCTCGATTGACTAGTTTTTAAGCAGAGCGTCATTCAGTTGTCTGTGAGTATTCTTCTTGCAGAAGCAACAACAGCTCGCTCGCACCCACAGTGCCCCGCCCACTCGACGAGACGCGTTGTCTGTGCAGTGCAGAACAGTGACAGTGTTGCCTCTCTATTCGATCTTTGTATTCTCTTTTGCCTGCTACTACACACACATTTCAGACAATTCTTCCCATACAACAAATGGAAAAGCAATCACGCAACTGTTAAATTACTCTTTTCTAGATTTTGTATGAACACTTTCCACGGTCAAGATATGTTAACTTGGTTGTTTCGTATTCCCACAATTTGGCTTCGTGCAGTAGGGGTTTATATTGCAGCTAAAAAGAAAAACGTTTCATGATTGTATGAAAGAATATGGTGAAAAAATACACTACTTGAGACAATATCACTAATAATAATTGGCCGCAACTCTGCCCATGCGTGGTATGCCGTCGGCTTTTGATCTCGCTGCCGAAATTCCCGGGTTCGAGTCGCGGCCTGGGTATGATTGTTTATGAGTGTTCCTTCATGAATTTTATCATACACTAATCCTCATCGTTGCGATTAGCCAAAAGTAAAGTAAAAAAAGAAAGATATTAATAATAGTAATAATAATAATACGAATCTAGCCCCCATGGTTTCTTTATGGCTGTCCTTTTATGAATTTCATTGAGTCATCATTCATCCTCAGTGTTGCGATTAACCAATAAATGGTAGAGAAGCTGCAAAAAATAAGATGTAAAATAATAACAGAATTTTCTCCGCAGAAGGAAAAATAAATGCTCCAGAAAACATGCAATACAGGAAAAGAGTGTCCTGTAATGTGAGTCTGTAAACCAAATAAACTTACGAATGAAGAAGTTTACGTGAAGGTTTCGTCTACTACGAAGCAATACAGGCTTGGATGGCGCAGTGGTAGCGTCGTCGCCTTGTAATCAAGGGGTCCCGGTGGAGGCACAAAGTGGTTCGGATCCCACTTTAAACTGTAGGTCCAGTCCCGATTAGTCATACTGTGCATTGTAGACTTGAAACACCAAATCAACAACCAACCAACCAATACAGGGTTGTAAACACTACGGTTATAGATTTGGAAACACTGCTCCTCTCGACAACTACTCTACCAGGCGAAACTAGATGATATAAAATTCCGGGTTGCATAACCGTAAGGGAAGGCGTTTCTCTGGATTTCCTGTGTACAACAGTGTGTTATACTGTATACTCATTATTTACAATCATACGTTTGAATTTAGATCCTCGTTTGGTATTTAAGTTTCAGTTCTTAAAAACATAAGGGTGAATTGTGATTTGTAATCGCAACAATTGGGGTTAAATTACTTGCAGTATATTGGGTTGCTACGATGGCAATTGGCAATTCATTTTCCGTACGACCGAGTTTCAAGGTTGCCAAAAATAAATTTCACGCGGCAATAGTTCGCAAGCCGCAGTTAACCGGCATCAACACGGAGCGACGGCAAAACGCATGAAGCGAACGAACTTCACGTCAAGGTCGAATGTAATGTAAATGCTCTACGTGAAACACTCGCAAAACTGATAACGGTAGAAATGCGTCTCTACAAACTTCAGACCTTAATTCGACGCATCTCCCTCAGCATTCAAATGACAACATTGACAACAGCCGAAAACGAGATTGATCAGCTAGTTTATGACCGATTTAGAAGAAAGGGATCGTTGCCATTAGCCGTAAGTTGGAAAGGCACGACGATCCAACGAAAGTTTTGCTCTAGTAGCATTCACGTTCGTCCTAGTAGTCACGGATACTTCTGGGTTATAATCATTCCATTGAAATTTAATGAAAGTGTTGCAGCCCAGAAGTGCCCGTGACTCTACATGTTGAAAGCAGGATTCATTTTAAATTTACCTGTTTCAATGTAGACACATTCAAAGTTTGGTCAAAGCATAAGAAGGGAGGCTGGTAACAGACTGTGCACCCCACAAAATTTCTACTTTATTAAAATTTAATGTACAGATTCCAATGTTTTACAAAGCCTGAAATTTATTTCAAAATGCGGAAACCACAAATGCGAGATATTTAGCACTGAAGCGTGACCAGGTTACGTCGAATTCCTCATATCCAGAGCAATTTCACCACTTTTTAAATGCAAATTCCGTTCTACACGCACAAAAAAATTGCAAATTCGAAGATAGAGTAATATTACTATCGGATTTCAAACCTAATATTCCTAACCAAACAAAAACGTCAGTTACATCAAACCCAACACTCCTATCCTAACAAGTAAAATTACGATTGTTTATGAAGATTATGTTGTTCATGAACGTTTTCAGTTATTTTTAGCTTGCGGAGATGTGTTATTGTGAAGTTACCTTAACCTGAAGCAACCCAGCCCGAACGCTTCGCAGCCAACACGACAATCCAAAGTAACACTTGACTACCGCTTCATAAACACAAAATATCAATGACGAAAGCCAATAAGTTGACATTAAATATTAATTATTATTGATGGCGCTATCGTTTGAGCGTGTTTTTCTGTATTTGAGTGTGCATATAATCGGGTTTTACTATTAAGAAACTACGAAAGTACTCCGAGATAGAAAGTTATTTTTTACTTACGTGGACCATACTTTGGGATCAAATATCTCTGTTATTTGGATTTCCGCGTCCTGAAACAACGGTAGACATTCAGTCTTCATAAAGAACGTAACATTTTCGCTCGTGTGCGGAAGGTCACCAGCACCTGTATTAGTTCTAACAACGTTCGAACGTATCTATTTCGATGCCTTTTGAGTACAAGTCCTTGGGAGACATAAACGCGAACCAGGCCAAGTACTGCCTCGCTCTCCTTTCTTCCACGAAAGAAGTGCTACACTGAGGAAAGACACCTGGGATAAATGTAACAGCCAAGGTCGAAGTTCGGAGTTTCAACGTAACGGCAGGGGCGGCGCCAGGAGTGCCCAAGGGGGTGCTTGCGCACCCCTTAATTTTCTTCCGCACCCCCTACGTTCACTGAAAACACTAACCCTTAGAGTGTCATAATTTGTCATGTCGTCATTCTGAGCCCCGAATGTTAGGTACTGAAGTAAGACCTTTATTATTGTATGCAACAGGCAAGTACTGAAAGAGATGCCGATATACAGTCATGGACATAAGTATTCATACAAAGGCATTGTCTGAATGAAACATGTTATTATACAAAGAAGACCGTAAAGTCAAATAAAGTCTGTAGCACATATGCTCCATTGGAATGGCAAGAATAGAAACGCAAAGCAATTGTGTGCATACAATTGAAATTGTCGTAAGAAATGTGGGTAATCCTTAGATAAACTGCTTTCTGGATGGTCATAAGTATTCATACGCCAGGTTTTAAACCCCAAAAAAAATTCGTGAAACAACCGTTTCCATCATTCAGTGCCAGATATTTGTTTACTGCACTTGCAGCTGTGTAAGGAAGTGGTTGGTTTGGTGTTGGCGTGCTGCAGGAAGTCAAATGGGCCTCAAAGGGAAGGAAACTACCATCGAAGAGAGGAGAATTATGATATCATTATACCACAATAAGAAATCATATTCTGAAATCGCAGACATATTTGGGAGAAGTCGTGCGACTGTGCAAAGTGTCATCAAACGATATAAAGACACAAAAGTGCTGATAAATAGGGAAACGGTTGGGCGTCCTCAGAAACTTACTTCGAGAGAGAAACAAAGACTGTTGAGAATGATCAAGAAAAACCCAAAATTAACATCGTCAGCAGTGTCGGCACATGTTCACGAACACCTGGGAAAACAAGTGTCCTCAAGAAGTATTAGAAGGCTTTTCAACCGAGCAGGATACAGAGCTAGTGTATATAGAAGGAAGCCATACATCAGTAAGAAGAACAAGAAGGCCAGATTAACATTTGCAAAGGAGTATGTGAGTAAAAGTTTGGACTTCTGGGATAAAGTGTTGTTTACGGACGAGAGTATATTCAATATTATCCATAGTGATGGTAGAATTTTGGTGTGAAGAAAGCCCAATACTGAGCTTGAGCCTCGAAATCTCTTGGCTACAGTTAAACATGGAGGTGGTGGCGTTATGGTCTGGGGCTGTATGTCAGCCTCAGGTGTTGGAGAACTCGTCTTTATTGAGGGAACTATGGACAGATTTGTCTATTTGGATATTCTGAAGAACAATTTGCAGCAGAGTATCGATCATTTGAGTCTTGGGAATGATTTTTACTTCCGGCAGGACAACGACCCTAAACATACAGCTGAGATTGTCCTCCTTTGGTTGTTATATAAAACTCCCCACACACTCAAAACTCCACCTCAGTCCCCCAACCTTAACCCCATTGAACATCTTTGGAACCATTTGGAAACCAGACTCCGAAAACATGACATAACAATCAAGAATAGACTGAAAGAGGTCATTTTGCATGAGCGGCACAATATTACATCTCAATTAACCACGCCTCTTGTTCATTCTATGCAAAAGAGACTGACAGCTATTCTCCATAACAGAGGAATGCATACTAAATTATGACGACATGGTATTTGTTTCTTTCTTTTCTTCAAAGTGAACTTTTATGTTGGTGTATGAATACTTTTGTCCAGCCAAAGAAGCGGGTATTGAGAATGTTTTGTATTTTATTTCTCTACAAGCAGCATCTGTTATTTATTTTTGTTGTCAATATATCGTTTGGTGCATACATGGTAAAGCATTAACAGTTTTGACTTCCTTATTGCATTCCTAGCTGCTGCAATTCGTCCTTTCTTCCTTTCAGTTCCACTGTATGATTACTTTTGTCCATCACTGTACATACTTTTCTGTATGGGCGGCAGCCTCTGTAAAGATTTTTTTTTCTATCGTCAGCATTGTTGTTATTATATTCTTCTTCCTTTGTTTCGTCAAGTGGTCTGTTTGTGGTTTTCGATAATTGCCTATAACTTAATGTCAGTTATGTTTTTCTCTTTTTATTTTCTGCATTGTTGATAAACGGTTTGTTTTCCGGTTCCTCCTACCTGTCCTTCCTCACACTGGAGCAAAAATTTCAGCTGCTTTCAAGGTATCACCGAGTCGTGCTTGGGAAATTATTTAATGCGAGTTGTAACGTGAAGGGTAGTTTTCTTGTTAATACGTTCTATGTATTTGTTCCATGCAGTGGCGGCGATTAGGATTACTTTTTGCCACCTTTTCTCCTGTACTATGCTAAACCTTATCTACAGTAGCGAAGCGTAGTCTTAAGAAGGAGGCAAGCAATGTTTCAGTACAACAAAACATGTAGTACAACGACATGCCGAGGGGAAAGATTCAAGGTTTATAGCCTCATTTACCCAGTCGCTGGATTTGTCAAAATATCGTAATAAAGTGACTGTACTAAAAATAAACCATATGATCCGCAAACGTCACATTTACTTTTTAAAAAAAATCCAGGTAACGTTATTCATATGATATTAAACGTTTTGCATATGCGAACTTTCCGCATACGACTAAAGGGAGACGGAATTTCTTACTTACTTATTAGTACCTTTATTTGTTCATTATTATTTAATATGGTCAAACGGTGACCAAACCGATTTAGATAAAAAAAATGGGAATCATTTGTTTATTTTACGCTGCATGATGTAATTTAGTATTTTTGGGCACCCTAAAAACCGCATTGGAGTAACTTAAACACTAAATAAAAAGTTAAACACAAACAATAAAAAATTCATTTCAAAGCAAAGAAACACATGCATAGACGATGTACTCACCACAATAAATTTCAAACTCTTGGTGTTGGTCGACCCCCTTCCACGATTTTCATTTTAACACTTATCTCTCTCAAGCTAAACGAAGCAATTTTCAATTGCTCAATAATACACCCGCACTTCACATCAACCGTTCCTAAATACGCGTTCATTCCAATAAATTCACAGCACAAAACACGAAGCAACAAACACTCACACTATCCCACGCGCTTTCTACAACTGCAAATGCAAGCATCCACACAAGATCACTTTGAAAATCTCTGAAACAACAGAAAGTGATACCAACCTATTTCCTTAATTTTATCCGTCACAAAGGAAAGATATATCAGTTTGGAGATAAAAATTACGCGGAGGAATCAGAATCATTTCAGCAGAACGAGTATGTACATTAATATTTAAGTAATAAAGTGTCATTCAATGGCGTGCCCGGGGCGAAGGGGGGGGGGGGGGTTGGATGGTAGACATAACCCCCTTTTGGCCCAGTATATCTAAGAAAAAAAATTCAAAGGAAGGAAAAGATGACAAAATGGGGACCGTAAAAAGACCCTGGGAACACCACTAGTAGTGTAAGTGTATTGTTTCTACGCCATCCTTGGTACGAGTGCATTTGTAGCCTCTTTTTTTATCAATCGAATATCAGTTTTTGACATATTTTGACAATTTTTTGTCTGTGTTTTAGCGTTTAGCGATGTTTTAGTAAAATTTCCCTTTTTTCCCTCTCATCCTTGGTACGAGTGCATTTGTAGCCTCTTTTTTTATCAATCGAATATCAGTTTTTGACATATTTTGACAATTTTTTGTCTGTGTTTTAGCGTTTAGCGATGTTTTAGTAAAATTTCCCTTTTTTCCCTTTTTTTCCCACTCATACTTGGTACAAATGCCACGATCTTACGTGATATAACTTAACCTATTCATTTTTTTGTGCTAAACTACACGAGAGCCTCTACGTGCTAGTAGTGCAGGTGCCCGGGTTCAAGGACATTAATTGAGCATCAAAAAAAACTCAAAAACTCACTTTCTCTCCACGTTCCGCGACTCATTTATTGCGCTGACGATGTTTCGCGGCGTAGAAAACAGCACCAAAACATCAAAAACTCACTTTACTCATTTGAGGATCGCCTTAATGGTTTTACGTGATATAACTTAACCTATCTCTTACGATTTTTTTTTTTACGATCTTCAGTGATATAACTTAACCTATTATTTTTTTTTTATTTGCGCACCGAACTAACTTACATTGTATTTTACATAACCTTGTTGATTTTTTTTAGTATGTGGCAATTATTTTTTAAAACTGTTCCGTCACCCTCTCGTTCTTCACGTCGTGGACGAAGGACTTCTCTGCGACCAGGATGACGCTACACAGAGTATCGGCAGGCAGCGCGTCGTGGAACTCGCAAACGATCTTGATGTTGGTTCGATCGTTGACCACCACCTGCTTTCTTTTTGTGGTATTGATGACGAACATCGGCCTGCGGATTTTGAATTCGCTGGGAGTGTAGTACATGTCCACGCTTCCCTCTGTCACGCGCTTGTAAGCCGTGTAAGCTTCGTAAAGTTTGAGGTAATCATCTTTGGTCATGTCGACCTCTGTTTGTCAAAAATTCGAGATATTTGCAATTTAAGATTTTTTAACGCTGTGGACTTGGAAAATTTTCGATTCATGAAAAAAATTGCTTCCATGACGACCTATGTTTATTTTGGTATGGGAGGACAGAGGACACCGAGATTCGACCAACGCACTAAACCCGACCTCTCTACGACTATTTGTTTAAAAGTTACGAGTGATCAAAAACATTTTTTGGCAATTGGCCCACCCTTGACCTCCAAAAACTTGGTACACGTACTCTGCATCACCAAACTCGACAAGAGGGTCAACGGGAAGGATATTCGCGCTATCTCTTACTGTTTTCGAGACATTTTGCAATTTAACGCTGGACTTGGAAAATTTTCGACAGATGGGGGTCAAATTTGGTTCCATGACGACCTATGTTTATTTTGGTATGGGTGGACAGAGGACACCGAGACTCGACCAACGCACTAAACCCGACCTCTCTACGACTATTTGTTCGAAAGTTACGAGTGATCAAAGTTTTGGGAGGTGGGCTAACTTCTTAACCCTTGACCCCAGGACCACCAAAACTTGGTACACGTATTCTACACCTCCAAAATCGACAGGGGGGATAGCTTCGCTACCGGGATGGGGGTGTTTTTCGATATATTTTTTCGATAACTCTTACCATTTTCGAGATATTTGCAAATTTAAGATTTTTTTAACGCTGTGGACTTAGAAAATTTTCGATTGATGAAAAAAAAATGCTTCTATGACGACCTATGTTTATTTTGGTATGGGAGGACAGAGGACACCTAGAGACTCGACCGATGCACTAAACCCGACCTCTCTACGCGTACTCTACGTCACCAAAAAAAAAAATCTCCCCTTGTCGATAAGTCGTCACGTTGTAATCAAAGGGTCCCGGGTTCGATACCTACTGGATTCCGATTCTACTTTAAACTGTACGCCCAGTCCCCCGATTAACCTATCTGTGCATAGAGTAAACTTAAAAAGTCGGTCAATTATTGTCGCGATTAAGGATTAAAAAAAAAGAGGGGTGGGTGAATTCAGATTCAAAGAGAATGCCACGTGATCACTTTGATTTAATAGCTCCGTCTAGTTCGCTGCACTTTTTTGACTGCACTCACGCGTCTAGTTGGTTACACGGTGCAACCTACCTCGTTGATTTTGGGTGTCACGTAGTGTATTTGGTGTCTGCACCACGTCCTGGAGAGGTGTAATATGTGGTGTGGTGTATGACCACGTGGTGAGTGGTTAACTAATCAAATGAACGTTTAAAGCAGCAGACAGGCATTTGTTGAATCTTCTGAACTTGAACACCGCTATTCGTCTACTTGGTTGAACGTTATTTCTTTTCACCAGCCTGACACCGGGATACACCTGCACTGCATCTAGTGTCAAAGAAGTGCAGCGTACTAGACGAGGATATTAAATTGCTCTGTTGTAAATGAGATGCATGATGTTCTCTCGTAAGTTGTTAATATGAATTGATGTTACTGTGAAGAAACTGAAGGCAGAATAACGCCAACGCTATCTGGACTCGCTTAGTTAATTCAAGATAGTCGCGACAAACGTAAACGGGCTGTGCAGGACTTGGAAATTTTTTTTTCGATTGATGAAAATTTGGTTCTATGATGACCTATACTAAATTTTTGGTATGGGAGGACAGAGGATACCGAGACTCGACCAACACACTAAACCCCAGACCTCTCTACGGCTACATGTTCGGAAGTTACGAGTGATTAAAAGTTTTGGGAGGGTGTGTGCAAACATCCCTTACCCTTGAACTCAGGACCACCAAACTTTGGCATACATACGCTACATCCCCAAAATCGACAAGGGGTGGTGTTTGGGGAGATTTTTCGATTTATTTTCGCGCAATCTCTCACCGTTTTCGAGTTATTTGCAATTTTTAACGCTGGACTTGGAAAATTTTCGACAGAGGGGGGGGGGGGGGTTCAACCATGTTAACCTATGATTATTTTGTTAGGAGCCAATGCTAACGCATGTCTCTACGATGATCCTATCGAAAAAAAAATTGACAATTGGCCCACCCTTGACCTCCAAATTTCGTACACGTACTCTACATCACCAAAAATCGACAAGGGGGTCGACCCTATCTTCTGCACAACTCTGACGTGTACGTCCTGTTTCGCGAAGAGTCGACAACCTTCCACAGCTGTTTGTATTATATTACATCAGATATTATATTGCATGAGTGAGTTGGCTGTGTGTATAAAGACTAGTTTCAGACATGGACGCGAATATAACGCCATGATAATTAGCTGCTGTCCAAAGTTATTGCATAACTTAAAATATTTATATATAAAAAAAAAGGATATTTATTGCACTGTGCTTTCTAGCGAAGGTATTATTGTAAACGATATTGTTTGTAAATGTGGAAAGTTAGAAGCTCAGTCCCCGGCCTATCAATGATAAAAAATTTCATCACGGACAGCAACCAAAAAGGGCGTGCACGTCACAAAAGCATTGTCATATGGACTGACGATTATTATTTTTTTTTAAAAAAAAAAAAAAACAGACCTAGTTACGATGGGTTATAACCTGTGCTGTCTTGCAATTGTTTTAGCTTATTTCAATGTTAGCGAGCGTGATATGAAACATGCATGCGAAGAAGGGAAGGAGACCATAACAAAATAATTCACACTTCGATTTCAATACTTTCGCTAGTCACGTTTCACCTCCTATCTAGAAGGATACTGGACGCTACTTTTTTGAAGATGGCTAAAAGCGAGGGAAGGAGAGAAATGTTACTTTTTACCTTTTTGCCTGTGTGTGACGAAAATAGTTTTACATGCATACGGCTGTATCGTGATCTGCTTGAATCATTATCACGTCTGTGAGTTTTCAGTATTGCTGAATATATTTACATATCAACCAACGGTTATGAATTGCGTAGAAATTGGCTTTGTTAACGGTCCAGTGGCGAAGTTGGAAACAGAGAGCGGTCACATCAGACAGGTGCTCCTGGTATCTAAAGAAATGCCCCCTCTTACAGAAAAAAAATGGAGTGTTAGAAAGGAAAGATGTTATACCCGAATGAACGGGGAGTCTCGAGCATCTTCCAATCCTCATCTTCGCGTTTAGCTAACGAGGAAAAAAATAAACTTTACATATGGGGGACGCAACAGCTGCTGTACGGTATTGTCCATGGATGTTAAAACTTTTGTTTTTTTTCTGAATAGACGGACATATCAGTGTTGCAATCTCCAGATGAGACCGGAGCTTATTATTATTATTATTATTTTTTGGACAAGGGGGATCAGATCAATGCATGGACTAAAACTTTTCTTCACATCAAAATAAAACAGAGGATTTTTTACTCCACTGCTTACTTATTATTGTAAAGAATGGGGTGCCGTGTCTTATTGTATAGTCTTCCAACAGCACACCTCGGGGCGTAAATTTCTGCTTCTTCATGTATGCAAAATGCACTTAACTTCTGTTGTGAAGCGAATGGAGAGTTTGTTTTGCTGCTGTGATTAAATACTAAACCAAAATCTTATTACATAACTTTGAAGTATATTTGTTAATACGATCTATATTATATCATCGCTATAGGTGGTCCATATTATGCGCAGGAGAATTTTTTAAAAATGTCTTGTTTCTCGAACCTGTGACCTGTAGATTTGCTTTTGCTGGCAACAGAAACAGAAAATGGCACCATGTTATTCTATACTGATACAGGTGTACTGTAATCATAACAATTTTCTAGTAACAAAACAACAACTATGTCGGAAAGAAATGGTAGGGGACTTGTCTGTGTGGGGTCTTATTAACTACTTCACATCTGTACCCGCACAACTCATCGACTACAAGGCAACAATGTTAGGAAGTGTGTGCATGGTCCCAAAAATACAAAATTTAAAATCACTAATGAGACATGAACTCCCTTCACTGGTGTGTATTTGAATATGCGAAAATGAGGTACTTTGAATAACCACAAAAAAGCTTGCAACGGTATAGAGAAGGGTCACAACTTCAAACTTTAGACGATTTTCGTTATTCTGCAAAGGCCCAGGGCGTACGGTAAATTGATTTTATTGAAAAGTATGCAGAAGCAGTGTTGGAAGCAGTTTGAAGACTGAAACGGCTATGGAAGGACACTTATTATAATGTTAATATTTCAGTATAATGTTTTCAGAATTGCTTTTCGATAATGTTCGGTACTTAATTTAATCAATTGTTAGACAAAACACACATTCGAATTCAAGGACGGAAAATATGAACAGCGAATGAATGCTTTAGAGTAGATGTGATATTTAAAGGAGGTGATCATTTTTTTTTTTACTTTCTCAATTCAAACAAAAATTCATGAATATTATTATCATTGAATGGTTGGTTAGGTGCTCGGTTTACCTTGTCCCTCCGAACGAAAGATGGAATGTATACAAGCCTGCGCCTCCTAAGTTTATCGCGGCTATGAGGATGAATCGCGAAATGAAACGAACTGGAAACTTTCAATATATATATATTTTTTATAACATGCTTCGTTAAGGAGGCCAAATGACAAGTTCCGTAATTGGATTGCTATTCTCTTTATAACTTGTTAATTTTATTACGAACGAAAAAAGAATGCATGGCACTTAATGCTGTAATGTTATTGATCAGATCATCGTTTATCTTGTCCGCATCGATTAATTTCCTTATGTTCTTCTTCTTCTTCTTCTTCTTCTTCAACGTTCCGGTAAACGTTTCAGCGTTCCGGTAAACGTTTCAAACGTTCCAGTAAGCACGACTCTGGACGAAAACGAGAAGACGAAGAAGAAGAACACGCCCTTTTTGGTTGCTGTCCGTGATGAAATTTTTTATCATTGATAGGCCGGGGACTGAGCTTCTAACTTTCCACATTTACAAACAATATCGTTTACAATAATACCTTCGCTAGAAAGCACAGTGCAATAAATATCCTTTTTTTTTATATATAAATATTTTAAGTTATGCAATAACTTTGGACAGCAGCTAATTATCATGGCGTTATATTCGCGTCCATGTCTGAAACTAGTCTTTATACACACAGCCAACTCACTCATGCAATATAATATCTGATGTAATATAATACAAACAGCTGTGGAAGGTTGTCGACTCTTCGCGAAACAGGACGTACACGTCAGAGTTGTGCAGAAGATAGGGTCGACCCCCTTGTCGATTTTTGGTGATGTAGAGTACGTGTACGAAATTTGGAGGTCAAGGGTGGGCCAATTGTCAATTTTTTTTCGATAGGATCATCGTAGAGACATGCGTTAGCATTGGCTCCTAACAAAATAATCATAGGTTAACATGGTTGAACCCCCCCCCCCCCCCCTCTGTCGAAAATTTTCCAAGTCCAGCGTTAAAAATTGCAAATAACTCGAAAACGGTGAGAGATTGCGCGAAAATAAATCGAAAAATCTCCCCAAAACACCACCCCTTGTCGATTTTGGGGATGTAGCGTATGTATGCCAAAGTTTGGTGGTCCTGAGTTCAAGGGTAAGGGATGTTTGCACACACCCTCCCAAAACTTTTAATCACTCGTAACTTCCGAACATGTAGCCGTAGAGAGGTCTGGGGTTTAGTGTGTTGGTCGAGTCTCGGTATCCTCTGTCCTCCCATACCAAAAATTTAGTATAGGTCATCATAGAACCAAATTTTCATCAATCGAAAAAAAAATTTCCAAGTCCTGCACAGCCCGTTTACGTTTGTCGCGACTATCTTGAATTAACTAAGCGAGTCCAGATAGCGTTGGCGTTATTCTGCCTTCAGTTTCTTCACAGTAACATCAATTCATATTAACAACTTACGAGAGAACATCATGCATCTCATTTACAACAGAGCAATTTAATTTCCTCGTCTAGTACGCTGCACTTCTTTGACACTAGATGCAGTGCAGGTGTATCCCGGTGTCAGGCTGGTGAAAAGAAATAACGTTCAACCAAGTAGACGAATAGCGGTGTTCAAGTTCAGAAGATTCAACAAATGCCTGTCTGCTGCTTTAAACGTTCGTTTGATTAGTTAACCACTCACCACGTGGTCATACACCACACCACATATTACACCTCTCCAGGACGTGGTGCAGACACCAAATACACTACGTGACACCCAAAATCAACGAGGTAGG
>NC_139235.1:35804249-35878506 GCF_977018435.1 Lepisma saccharinum | reverse complement strand
GAATGGAATTGCTTTTTTGGTGTGGAACGGGTGGGAGCTGGAGAAGTGTAGGTATTGCATGTGGTTGGTGGGTTTTATGTGGATGGAGGTAGTCAGGTGTCCTCCCTCGATGTGCACGTCCACATCCAGGAAGGTTATCTGGTTGGGGGAGTGTGTCCAGGTGAATTTTAGGGAACGGAAGTGGTTAAGTTGGTCCAGGAAGGCTGACAAGGATGGTTCTCCATGTGTCCAGAGCATGAAGATGTCGTCGATGAAGCGGAGCCAGAGGAGGGGTTGGGTAGCCAAAAACTCTTGCTCAAGTTGGCCCATGAAGAGGTTTGCATAGGATGGGGCCATTCTGGTACCCATGGCTGTACCTCGGATCTGTAGGAAATTTTGGTTTTCAAAGGTGAAGTTGTTACAAGTGAGGACAAGGTGGGCTAGGTGGGTCAGGAAGTTGGTGCTGGGGTTGTGAGGTTTGGGTCTGCTATTGAGATAGAATTCTATGGAGCGGAGGCCATGGGAGTGAGGTATGTTGGTGTAGAGGGAAGTGACATCAATGGTGGCAAGGATGGTATTTGGGGGCAATGATGGGAGGGTGCTGATTTTCTGGAGGAAGTGACTCCCATCTCCAGCCTCTTGTGAAAGCTCTGCCCTCCTACCTCCGTGACACCAACCACTTCCTCCAGAAAATCAGCACCCTCCCATCATTGCCCCCAAATACCATCCTTGCCACCATTGATGTCACTTCCCTCTACACCAACATACCTCACTCCCATGGCCTCCGCTCCATAGAATTCTATCTCAATAGCAGACCCAAACCTCACAACCCCAGCACCAACTTCCTGACCCACCTAGCCCACCTTGTCCTCACTTGTAACAACTTCACCTTTGAAAACCAAAATTTCCTACAGATCCGAGGTACAGCCATGGGTACCAGAATGGCCCCATCCTATGCAAACCTCTTCATGGGCCAACTTGAGCAAGAGTTTTTGGCTACCCAACCCCTCCTCTGGCTCCGCTTCATCGACGACATCTTCATGCTCTGGACACATGGAGAACCATCCTTGTCAGCCTTCCTGGACCAACTTAACCACTTCCGTTCCCTAAAATTCACCTGGACACACTCCCCCAACCAGATAACCTTCCTGGATGTGGACGTGCACATCGAGGGAGGACACCTGACTACCTCCATCCACATAAAACCCACCAACCACATGCAATACCTACACTTCTCCAGCTCCCACCCGTTCCACACCAAAAAAGCAATTCCATTCTCTCTGGCCCTCAGGGGACAGCGCCTGAACTCTTCACCCACCTCCCGCCAGAATTATAACCTCCGCCTACACCAGGCCCTGGTTAACCGTGGATATCCCTCCATCCTGGTCACCAAGCAAATATCACGAGCTGCCTCACATACCACTACCACCAAGAAACCTGCTGCCACCAACCCACCTGCACTCATCACCCAATATCATCCCCACCTCAACAAAATCAGGCACACACTGCACTCTCTTCTCCCAATCCTCCACAGTGATCCCGAAACCAAAAACATATTTCCCGACAAACCCAGGGTGGTTTTCAAACGCCCCCCTAACCTCCAAAACATCCTGGTCCACAACACTCCTTCACCACACATCCAACACCCCCCTGCCCATAAATGCAACCGACCCAGGTGCAAGACCTGTCCCATCCTCATCACTTCTCACACCCTCCAGGTGCACACGGCCACTGGCAAATTTACCCTCCATCCCAAAGGGACCTGCCATGCCTCAAACCTTATCTACATCCTCACCTGCAACATCTGTGGTGATTTTTACCTGGGGGAAACATCAACGGCCCTCAACCTCCGCATCAATAACCACCGCTCCTCCACCCACAACCTGGACTTCACTGTCGCCGTCCACACCAACCACCACAACATCAGTTTCAACGACTGCTTCCGGGTAGCGATCATCCACCTCCTACCCCAACCAGCCAACACCTCTGTTCGCAAAAGATGGGAGAGGGCCTATATATCGGCCATGAGTGCAACCACTCCACCTGGCCTGAACAAGGCCACCCAGTAATGCCCACCCTCACCCACCCTCCCGCCCTCCCTCCCAACTCATCCTCCCCACTCACAGTTTACGACAAGCCTGGTGACGAAACAGTGTTTTTTTCGTTCTACGCACCGCTTCTTCTTCAATGGGGACCTGGCAACTCTGCAGGACCCCAACTTCCGGTTCCGTCTTCTGTTTCTTCTCACACCGATGATGCTATAAATTAGCGAAAATTTTGAATTTTTCTACTGTCCGGTGAGTGTTTCCTTTTACCTTATTTGATTTTTACTTAGCCCTTTTGGCCCTCCTTGCTTTTATCCATTATATATATATATATATATATATATATATATATATATATATATATATATATATATATATATATATATTATTTCCCCATGTATATTTTAAACAATTAAAAATTATAATTCCAACAATACAAAACAAAAGAAGAAGAAGGAGAGCAAAACTACAATAATCGTTTCATAAAGAACATCAGCACAAGTATTCTAGAGAACATAAATCCAAAAATGATATTCACTGAGGTAGAACAAGATACAAGGGTCGTTCAAGGTTGACCGGGATTTTCGTACGTAAAAAATCGATGAATAGCCGGATCATGATGAAACGTGCGGGTGACGTAATGTATTCCTTCGCGAGTAACTACTGCCCGGCATGACGTATTTCGCGCATGCGCAGCACTTGCAGCGAACATGGCGGCAAGCAGTGTGTCTGTGGCTGTGAAGCAGCGGTGTGTACTTAAATTCCTCGTGAAGGAGAAAGTGAAACCAGCTGAGATTTTCAGACGATTGCAAGCACAGTATGGTGAACAAACGATGTCGCGGACAAGAGTGTACGAATGGTGTGAGCAGTTTCGCGAAGGACGGGAGCTGGTGATAAATGAAGCGCATGGACACATTTGCCCGACTGCAGTCACACCAGTGAATATCGCACGTGTTGAGCAAATGATTCTTGAGAACCGGCGAGTAACAGTGCGGGATATGGCTGCCGAGGTGAATATCAGTGTCGGGAGTGTTGAGACAATAATTCACGACCATTTACGCTTCCGCAAAATCTGTGCAAGGTGGGTTCCCCGCCAGCTGACATTCGATCAGAAGTGGACACGCAGGACTGTCTGTGAACAGCTTCTGAATCGGTTTCGAGCAGAAGGTGATGAATTGTTGCAATCCATCATCACGTGTGATGAAACATGGTTGCACAATTCAACCCCAGGGACCAAAAGACGCAGCATGGAGTGGCGGCATAAAGGTTACCCCCCCCCCCCCCCAAGAAAAGCAAAACGCAGTGGCTACAACAACAATCAAGTTCTTTCTACGCCAAAGGAATTCGGGAGCTGCCAGAACGATGGCAACGGTGCCTCGGCGTGCACGGAGAATACTTTGAAAAACTGACATAGTTTGGTGTTTCTTCTGCTACCTATTTCCTCTGCAGAAATAAAAGTCCCGGTCAACCTTGAACGACCCTTGTATATACAGACTGAGGCATTTATAACTATACACATGTAATTACTCATATAAACAAATATACACACATACAGGCATAATTGTATTTGCAAACATACCCATGTACACAGAAAACATCTATAATTATTTATTATTTATTCATGATATATGACCATAATTTAAAGCTCTCGCATGACATGTTAAACCGGTCTGTCGTGTACTATCTTTAAACATGATGACCAATTTTTCTCAAATAAAATTTGAGACCAAACTTTCAAGTTATAAAAAATGCAACTCGAAAACTTTGCATTTATGATAACTGCCATCATAAATGCAACATTTGTGATTTTACCACCACTCCCCTCGTAAGCTATGAAATATTATTTTAAAATTTTTACTGCAAAATTGCGGACCAATGAAATCTCTAAAATGACTCAGTTTAATTCCTTATATGTACTCCGAAAATATATTCTTGACAGTTTTGGAAAAAAAATGTGGAGCAGAGCATAGAGCTGTATCGAAAATTTTGCTCACAAGTCTTCTAGCTGCAGAAATAATTTTACCTAAATGATTCTAAATTTACGCCAGCATGGTCACTAAATAGATGACTGCCCATCCACCCTAACTCATGCACCATATTTTGATGATTTTATGGTCAAATTATAGTGCAAGTACATAATTCTCCTGTAACTTTCATGCTCAAAGCTCAAAACTATAGTCTATTCAAAGGTTTGAAAATGTCAAAAATTATCAAAATATGAAAGTACGGTATACATTTGCACAGTATTTACTTGAGTACCCTACACCCTTAAAAAGAAGAAAAAAAAGAAAACTGAAATTGTGGTAGATCATGAAGGTGCAAGACTTGCATGTGTATAGAGCTCCAAATCAGATATAAATAACATTTATGTTGAATAGGCAAGCAACCCATTATGTTGAGAAATGAGAAAAATCATTTAAAGAATGTTCCGTTTTAATTATACCACAATTAATGACATTTCAATAAAATGTACTCAATTTGCCCTTATAATGCTGCCAAAAATTATTGTATCAATTGATCATCACTAGGGCTTGGAAGTTGAGGAAATATCCTTTCTTTTCCTAGTGTCTGAAGACTAGGCCCAACATAATATATGTTCATTTTGGGTCATTGTAGGCCAGAAAAAGGTGGGTTTTATTTGTCCTTTTTTAGCCTTTTTTTTTAGGTCTTAACAGCTTTTTTTTTGCAACTTCACCTTCTTTCGACAACGTTTTTACTGCTCATTCTCAATTCGAATCATCATCAGATCATCACCTCTTAAACATCCTTTCTGTAGTAAAGAAATATATATATATATATATATATATATATATATATATATATATATATATATATATATATATATATATATATATATATATAGATATATATATATATTTCAACCATTCCTGAAACGAGAGAAAAACATTTTTGGACGACTGAAGCAGGTACAGTACAAGGTCCTTTAACCGTAACTTGTCTGGAAAGTTGCGCTGTAAGTGGCAACTTTCTCTTGTTTTGAAGCTTTCAGCACGGATATACATTAAATATGTAATTAAAACTCAAGTTATTAATTAATTTGGATGGCATTTATACATACTTTTTTCCATTTTTAGGTCTTTTTATAGGTCTTTTTTTGGCAATTTATAGGTTTTCAGCTTCCGAGCCCTAATCATCACAGTTGAAACTATGATGTGCCACTATTGGTTCCCCCACATACGGACGTGACTGATAACCATAATGCTACCACAATTAAAAATTATAAGCTTTGTTCAACTATGTTGCATCAATCAATGCAAATGTTTTATCTAAAAATGTCTGATACTTTTTCTTTCTTGTTTCTTGGATATATATATATTCTTGTTATTTGTTAAAAGTCCACTTCTAGCATGAATTGGGGAAAATAACCAGAAAAAAACCACTAGGACTTGTTCTATATTCATTATTTTTAGTATTATAAGCTATTCTAAGCATTCTCTTTACAAGTTTTCGAAAACTTTTGGACAATCTTAGAACCTCACAAGTATTTAAAGCAATAGTTTACAAATTTTTTTTGAAAGCCACATTTTCACTGGGTTTTTTTGGTGGGTTTTTCTGAAAAATCCCGCATGGGGAAAACTGGGCTGGGCACACTCGGGCCAACCCTGGCATAAAGTGGACTTAAAAAACACCAAATCAACCAACCTGATTATTCTGGACTGTGTGGCCATTCCTACAGATCCACCAACCACTTTCAGCACCTTCTTGTCTCCAGTTGCCAACCCAACCATACCTGAAGCACCATTCTGTTCTGTCCCATCAGAGGACAATAGTCAACCATGGCTATATCTCCACCCTCATCAACAGACAATCACCAAAGCTGATTCCTACATCCCTGTAAGAAATCCTGTCCCTCACTCTTCTCCTGTAATTGTTGCCAGATACCATCCCAACTTCATAATTTGTATTAATCATCCCAATGCTTTTTATTCTCTTTGTCTTTCACATTCAATGTGCATGGGTGATCATAAAGGTAAAAGTTCCCTGTGCAGGTAGCACTGTGCCATGAAGGCACATTTAGGGGATGTTAGGGTAGGAGACCTGCACATTCTTGGTCTCGGCCATTTTTGGAGGTGATATGATCAGCACTATGCTCCAGTTGCCTTTACCACCCCTCCCTCCAGGTACCGATTGATTTGAGGCGGGGTGAGCCCCAGAGCTGCTTTTTGCCAGAAAAATTCCTACCTTATATCACCCAGCCTGAGAATCGAACCCGCGTCTCCTGTGTGGCACCCAACTAGACCACCACGGCATATGGCTAATCATGATGAGATTGAATTATAATTTGATGAAATCGATGAAGAGACATACAAAAAAAAAAAAAAAAAAAAAAAAAGAACTTCAACACTTGTTGGCCTGTTCATGATTAAACCATTCAACATGTCCACTACAGACATGGCTTTGTATATTTACACATTTTCCAATTGACTCTTCTAAATTACCTTTTATTGCTGCAGGCCTCCCCGATGGCGTAGTGGTTACGTCATTGCCTTGTAAATCAAGTGGTTCCGGGTTCGATACCTGGTGGAGGCACATTGCACACTGGTTCGGATCCCACTTTAAACTGTACATGTAGTCCCGATTAGCTTTAATGTGCATAAAGTGGACTTAAAACAAAAATCCAATCCTTTTATTGCTGCATAGTTCAATGACTAGCATAATTTCTCCATAGATTGCCCTTTATTTTCTTATTATGTGCTGCTGTCTTCTTTAGGTTTTCACCGAGTATACCTGTGAAGGTTTCCCCACAATATTTGTGGGTTGTTTGTTATGATTTGAAGTAAACTTACTCAAAATTATACACACATCTTCTTATATTGTACAAAGGCTCACTCAGTACAACTTTGATTGAACAGTTACTGATACGGTTCACAGAAAACTGCCTTGTTAATATAATTATAATAATAATATATGTTTGTTTCAAGCACAATTAGATGGACATTTTATCACTAGTTATGGGGACACTACTGTATTAGCCAATGCACCAAAATCCATAAAATATTATTGTTAAAGAACTAAGGGTGGACAGCATGAGAAATTCTTAAAATGAAACACGATCATTTGGAATTTCCTGACCATTTGGGATCCTGGAAAGTCAGAAAATCATTTCCTGAATTCAGGATCACATTACCTCCATGCTAATCACATCCAAAGTGGCTGAGATTGAGAGTGTGTGGAGCCCTACCCCCACATCCCCTAAATATGCCTTATATTATATATATGGTGCTATATGCACTGGGAACTTTTACCTTATCGTAGATATTGTCAATTCAGAAAATGTGGAAAATGCATATTTTGGCCAAGAAATGTAACCAAGGTATTGTTAAAGACAGTAATTGTATTAATTATGGAAATATACTGATCCATATTTCAAATGTAGAAAGCCTTCAATGCAACATATGTTTTTGTTGTTCAAGGAAAAGTTTTATAAAAGTGGAAAACATTCAAAATGTCAGTTAAAAAAATTAGTTTCTCATACCATGTATAACATTGACTGCCCCCTCTAATCCTTCCCCCTTCCTTTCATTCACTATACATATAACTCGGTGTACAGGTTAGCCTAAAAGAAATACACTCAAAGTTTTACAGAAAAGAAGAGTTTTAATAATAGAGCTGGAATACTTGCATGATTTGAAGAGCACGTCCAGTTTACATTGGTAAGTTACAAGTGTTCTATGTGTGACCCTTTTGAACATGCCAGATATTAATGCGATGGTCCAGTTCTCCTGAAACATGACTTTTTACCTTGCACAGACAACATGTTTCCTCAAATTTCTTGCTCCAATCATAGATTGACTGCCTTGTGGATGGTTGTTTACCATACCGTATTCTAAAACGACGCTGCGCGATAGTAACAGAATTTGTTTTTACAAATTCAATCATGCAGAAAGCCTTCTCCACCTGGCTAGCGGCCATACTAGACTTACGTCAAGGGTGCTCACGTGATGCTGACGTCACAAAGATAATTGAAAAGCAGAGGTCGTAAACTTGAAGACTTCTGTATACAACAGTACTAAATGCTTTCTGATGTAACAAACTACTTTCAATTTATAAAGTGTTTAAACTGTCTTACTTCTTTTAGGCTAACCCTGTATATCCCAAGATTATACATTCAATCTGTATGGTCTCAATAGAGCAAGATGTTATAATTTTTTTTTCTGGTTTTACATTTTCTTGTTTTTTTTTCTTATTGGTCTCCCGAAGAACATAAAATCAAGGTTTCACTGTATTAGGAAATTTTGTACGATAGCTACAAAGTTTGTTGATTTTACTATAAATCTTCCAGCTTATGTATTTAACCCTTAAACAGAAACATCAGTCTGTGAGACCTTTAGTGTTTTGTAGTTCTACAGTGTGGCAACACTGATTGAGCTGTCTCCCCCCCCTCCAGAGTACCTTATTATCAACCACTTGCCTACACTCTGCACATGTTACTGCTCAGTTTGTGACTGTTTGTTACGAGAGACTTATTGTTGTTTGAAAACTTGCAAGTATAACAGACCGGGTGTTTCGCATTACATATTCAATGCCAAGGTTGGAAGTGATTTACATAATACATTTTCTTAGTTTTGTTCCCATGTAATTTTAGTTTTCAATAAGTTTGAGTTATTAACCATGATTTTGCTCTTTTATTGTCTAAAAAACTATAAAAATATGTAATAACAAATATTAAAAAATAAGGTGTCTCAGACCGGATGTTTCTATTTATGAAGTAAAGACCTATGTTTCTGTTTAAGGGTTAAAGAATGCATTCTTGTTTATTAATTATTACATGTTAGCATTGATTTTTATATGTTGTGTTAACGTGTGAGGTAATTGTAATTTCTTCTTTTTCTTTTCAGAATTCTAAATGAAACTGAAATTGATCGTCATCTAACTGCAATTGCAGAGAGGGATTAATTTGAAGTTGGGGATTGGTGCATTTTTTATTACTCATTTTCTAATACAAACAAAAAAAATATCTAATTTTCCATATTTATTCTTACATCTCCCCTTTTGTAATGGAAATCATTCGCACCATAGTGTTTTTTTTTTTCAGTACCCCAGTATTATAAACAAGTGTATTGTAGGTACTGAAATGTTAGTCTGAAGAATTGTTTTCAGTTTTTATTTCTGAGAAATTATTTTCCCTGTTGTTGGAATTGTAAGTGCATTAAAGAACTATCATTGAACAGTTTTTTTTGCAAATAAATCACATCCACAAACCTATTTGTTGTTTACTTGTAATGATCAAAATATACAGATACATATATTTACCCTTACTTTATTTACTCTGTTGCCTTAAGCTTTCAAGTAGAAGTGTTCTTTAGTAACGAGTTCGTATCAAAGGAAAATTTATACCTTTACTTATGCAAAGTAAATTCTAAGATGATGAACCATATATGGGGTTCACGCAAGCACTAATAAATGAGTATAGAGGGAGGCCGTTATAGGCAGCCAGAGCATGGCACTGATCGCATCAGAGGTATGGTAGTTTTTACCTTATAAATTCAAAGAGTGGGTGTCTTGTGTTAAGCACTAAATGTTTGTCTAGATGTATATCAGTCGAACACAAATACAAACTAAGCAGCATTACCTTCTTAACAAACATTCCTAGGGCTACAGATCAGAGTTATCTGACTCGGGAACCATCTTTATTGGTTGCTTTCCATACTACCTCTTGAAAGCACTGTAGCACAATCATAGGTGGATACACACACACACACAGTGATACACTGAAGGGGGTTGATGGGTATCTTAACCCAGTGGCGGCTCGTGGTGATCCAAAGTGGAGGGGCGATAGCTCAGAAATTTACCCTATTGATTTGCTTTATTTTACTTCGCCTTTTGTGCAACATTTGGCCGGGACAAATTTGCTCTACTAGTAATGTGAGTTTAAATGATGAATTTCGTATAACAGCCAACGTGATAAGAAATTGATATGTTCGTGTTTACCGAGTATCATGTTTTACACGTTTTAAATTAAGAATTCTAACAGATTTAGTCGTTTAACAGAGGGGAAAATTTAGAAGAAGGGATATTAATTTTTACACAACTTGATAAGCACAATGACGAATATTTACGTGCATTGATCGTGAAAATTTCTAGTAAAAAGTTACACAGAAAATGTCTCCTGTCCTACATGACTAATTGATATGTGAAATAGGGCACCAAAATAAATGTCTCACTGGAAAGGTGATATCTGTGTTACCAGAAACTCTAAAGTAAAAACTTCAAACTTACCAGAAATCTTCAGACATGCTTGTAACTGAAATTCACCCTTCTGTCCTTCAACGCGAAATTTGCAAGTGAACTCACGACCTCCCTTCTTGCACACTTGTTCTAGAATCAAATACGGCCTAGGTTTTTTGTTTATTTTTTCATCCAGACTTCTTGGTAGAAAAACTTCGCACCAACAATTTCTCCACACTGTTCATCGCGACAAATGCACAACTACAGCAAACAACGACCGAAAAAGCTTCACTTTTCCATGGAAAACTAAGAAACAACAAGTGTCAATACTATCGTCTTCCCATCCGGTCGTTTTATTGCTTCGGGGTTGGCAGACAATTTTGCCAAATTTTAAGAAATTTGTAGTTTACAGGTTCCTCTATGAGTTTTGATGAGTTTCTAATTTATTTAACATCAGCCTTGAAAAGAAATTGGACAACTTTGTCACATTATCAGGATTTTTTTCAAACGTGCTAATCAAAACATGTATGTAAATCTACATGATGTACTCCACATCATTGTAATCCAAATGTACTTTTCACTAAACTCAGAAAAAATACAACGCATGTATACGATAATTTTGCATATAACAAGAATCTATAGCCGACTTCAGTGGCTAGCATACCGCATTACAAAGCCAGGGCTCCTGGGTTCGAATCCCGGCATGGGCATGTGTGTTCTTTGTGAGTGCCCCTCCATCAATTTCATTATATCATCACTCATCCTCATCGTCGTGATTACCGAAAAGTAGCAGAAAGCGACTGTAAATAACAAAAATGAAGGAAGAGTCTAGTTTTTCAGTTATCGACATTTTCTTTCCTCGTTGGAAATTGCGTTATTTATTGCTCTACTCTTATGTCATAAATGAATAAGATTATGGAATACAGAATGATTTTTTTCAACAGTTGGTAATTTTTTTTCTTATGTTAACTTCATTGCTGCTGGAAACTCTTCATTGTTTACCGTTCTCCGGAGAGAGGGCCAGTTTCACCTAGGGGATGGGTTTCGGACGACAAACCCTCCATCCTCCCAGCCAGATATCCCACGCGTGTTATTCCCCCAGTTCCCTCACCTCTTGCCCCTCGCGACCGCGCCTGAGAATGCTCTACGTCTCGTAAAGTGGGAGGACAGCGCCCCGCCACATTTCTCTCGAAGTTCCGTATTTCTCCGCACGGTGGCGTGCAAACTTTGCAATTGTCGCGGAAGAATGAATACAGAACCGACTAACCAACGATCTATAAGCACATGGAATATTTGCAATTCAGACAATGTAAAAGCTAATATATAAATGTTAATGCAATGTTTGTTCACTTGTGGTTGCACACGGCAGTGTGGCGTCCGTATCGTCCTTATGACCGGCCGCCCCTGTCTTAACCTTTCACCCCAAATTCCTTGTTCTTCCTGCCATTTGGAAAAATATTAGGCATGCCATTGTATATACGTGCATTTTGGGGGTTATATACAGCGTGTCCCGCTTATACGTATAATAAAAGAAAAAATCACAACTTTTTTATTTACAAATATTTTTTGTCCAAACTTTGTACAAACATGTAACTCAGAATTTTTTTTTTACAAATCAATAAAACTAGCGCACTTCCACATGTGAACCGTTAGTGGCACAGTAAATGTCAAACCGGTTGTCAGCCTCAAGCCACACGTTTTGAAGCATGTGCAGGGTAATGTTGCTTACTGCAACCACAATTCTTTCACACAAGTCTTGCAAATCTCTAACCGGTGTACAGTAAACTTTGTCTTTAACACACCCCCACAACAAAAAATCACACACAGTGAGGTCTGGTGTTCGTGGGGGACATTCAATAAAATCCGAACCTCTTCCTATCCATTTTCCATTGAAATGAACCGGTTTCGCGTAACTATTTTTCCCATTTCTTTATTGAAATGTACGATGGAACTACTTCTTTAGCACTCAAACCATAACGTGCACGAAATCGTCTCTGCACAAGTGTCACAGACTTCACTTCAGACAGCGTTAAACACGAAACACCTTTTCTTGTGGCAACCACATGACGAATGGCAACTGAGAAACTGATAATATCAGTTTTGAAGACATTCTGGCTACTGCGCATGCGCAACTACCACTGAATGTGTTGCTAAAAAAAATGTCTGAGTTATTCTTTAAAATGAAACAACAATCACATTATTCTGACAGTTTGTTTCGAAGTTATGAATTTTTCTTTTATTATACGTATAAGCGGGACACGATGTAGTGTGTTGCCCTAAAATACTGTCATACCATGTAGACATAAAGGTGAACAGCTTTTCTTAACTGTTTGCTCATTATGAATCCTCTTGGGCCACTCAGATGGTGTAGTTGTATAGCTGTAGCCTTGTGTTCGATCCTCGGTGGAGGCACATTGGTTTGGATCACACTTTAAATTGTAGGTCCAAAAATATATTAGCTCCTCTGTGCATAAAGTGGGCTTAAAATAAAAGCAAATAAAACTTTAGGATTTCTGATGCTGTATGTTGTATTCCAGTGCAAATGTGGATCACAGATTAATTCACAGTTGCCCTGTCTGAAAGTGACATAATTTGTATTACAATACAGATAGCCTGCGCAAGGGCCATTCTCTACAAATTCTTCCTTCAATGCAAACAAATGAAATGCAATATGTATGTACAGTGATACAACAGCTACATGCATGATAACATACTTTATATTTATATTCAAGACAATTACAGTCAAAAGAGTTGCAGCAACTTATTTTCTTATCATACTACACTGCATATTTGGAAGTAAAAAATTGTATGTTAAAGGTTCTTCAACTAAAAACAACCTCGTAAACTATTGATAAAAAATGTAGCATTTCTAGAGCTGTAAATTGAATGCTTCTATTTATATTCATTAATTCGAAGCCATTCTGTGGCTGGCAGAATCGACAACAGTTTCAGAAGAATCCTGACATTTGGGAAAGAAGACAAAAAATTGTCGACTTCTGCTTGGTGGTGGGGATAAAGATCCTGCAAAACCCATAGTGCAGGGGGGACCCAAGGTTACAAGATGCCCCAAGTGTTGGATTCACACCAGTCATTGTTCCATAATATAAAGAGCATAGAAAATTTATTCTATGAAACACTAATGTTACTGTAGTTTGAAATCATCTAATTAATCACGGGGTATCCATTTGTTTGACAAGGGTCAAATCAAACAAACGTTTTTGGCCTTTTACAAAATTTTAATAGAATTTTAACAATGCATTCAATATTTTGCAAAATGTTGATGTTGATTGGTGTTTTAAGTCCACTTTGTGCACAGTAAGGCTAATCGGGACTGGACCTACAGTTTAAAGTGGGATCTGAACCAGAATGTGCCTCCACCGGGCGTCGAACCCAGGACCCCTTGGTTACAAGGCAATGACACACAACTGTGACATCAGGGAATTTTGCAAAATGATCTACGTAACCAATTCGATGCCTACAATGGTACATTTACTTATCATAGTGCACTATAAAGAAAAGAAAAAAAGATGTATGTTCAAAATCCTTCAGGTGAAAAAAAATCTCCTAAATTTCATAAAAAATTCTAGCATTTCTATCACTGTGACGTGGATGTTCTTCTATAGCAAATTAACCCCTCAATAAGTCCTGCAAGGTAAGGAGAACATGGGTCTCCTTTATCACAGTGTTCTGATGTCAGATGCAGAAAGCCTACATTACTAGGTTGTTTGGTTCCCGTGGCATAAATAATATATTTGCAGTGTATTTATGCTAAGAGAACTAAACCTAACAACTTAGGCATTTAGCATAACAATGAAAGCATTCTACAGTGACATCAGAATGAAAGGTTGGTAGCCCGTTGTGTGATAAGACAAAACTGGTATTCCTGCCACTGCATTCTACTTTTTGTGTGTGTTAACATTATCATCACAGTATTAATGTTATGTCCTGGGTTCAGTTTCCAGTGGTGGCACATTTCTATGTCAAGTAGATCCTGCACTGATCAGTGTATCTGTATATTTAATTTAAGGTGTGGAGTTTGTATTTGCCATTTCACATACTCACTCGAAATACATCTACAAACACAATTCACAAATGTTACGGATTATATCAATCTATGAAAAATTGTTAACTGTATAAGAATTTCAAACTCAAATTTACATAATTTACCTTCACCATAAATATGTGGCTCTAGTGTTAACAATAAATTTGCTGCAAAATTCTTCTAATAATTGGTGTCTTTATCAAACAAACAAAACAAATGAATGTTCTACTTTATTACAGTTGTAACAAATGTACAATTAATAAAATTTATAAAAATAAATACTGGTACAAAATACTGACAAAAACAAGTGACTGATACAACGATGAAAGTCATTATAACCACAGCTATCAATTGAATTTCTATTTACCACAGAAATCAAGTTCAAGAACATTTTAAATGTCATACCAAAACAAGTAATTAACCCATTTTCTACAAATTTCACAAATGACAGTTCCCTTCAACACTTATTGAAATTACCTTAATACACTTTCCAGAATTCACCAGTGTCCACCAAAACTTTCAACTTAGTCTCGAAACTTGTTTTGATTCATGATTTGCATTTTGTGGGGAATGTCAGGTTGATTTTGTTGCACCAAGGATAAATAAACTGGTGCAGACATATATTACTGATTTATTAAATGGTACTTCACCTTCTCTTGCACGCAAAATTAATGATGTTGATTCATCACAGCAGGTGTTCATGTTCTGCTTCAACATGAAGGGAAGCTTATGTTATTTTTGCAAAAGAACACCATTACATTTTTGTGAACATGGAAAATAAGATATTGCAATGTGATATGTTTTTCACAAAATATCTTTCACAGCCATTTGTACAATTTCTGTCCAAAAAAATGGGTGACAGGTTATGTCATTCATTATAAAATTCTACTGTGAACGAACAATGGGCTATAATTAGGGACGTAAAGTTTTTGTTTTAACGATAACACCGAAAAGTTGAGAAAATCCAAATTAAATGTTTAAAATGTATTTGGGTAGGTTAAGGATGCAAGTTTTCGGTGTTTTGGAATCGCGAAATGTGCAATAAAACTGGGGATAACATTTCTTCTGGTCAAAAAGAACTACCTAAAGTGCTATTACATCTGTCATTTCTAGTCTAGCTGGTGAAAGTTCGATTCAAAAGAGATTGTCAGGCTTCATTTGTTGCAGACATGACTGACAGTGTGTGTTCAACCTCCTCCTCAAAAGGATTCGCTGGGGGATTTTCCCAGAAGGAAAATTTTGAAGCAGCATCTGTTGTGTTACAGGGGAGGGGTTTAGGGGTCATGTGTGAGTGTGTACACAAAATGGTATTTTGAGGTCAGAGAGATTTTTTGGCATTGTTAGGGAAATGTGGTGTGTATGACTGTGTTCAAGGATTTGGGTGAAATCATTCAATAAACATTTCATATTTAGTGGCTGATGAGTTCAAATGGAAGAAATTTGTCCATTTCCCACAAAGGTAAGTCATAAATTTATTATTTTTGTCATTAGAACTAAAATTTGTCTCAATTTTCCAGGACTAAAGCAATGTGAAAATTTTAAGAATAGAAAGAACAGTAAAAATAACACATTTAAAATTAATAACACCGAATTTTGCCTTAAACCGCAAAAAAATAAAACCGAATTGCAGTACAAAATAACATCAAAATTTAGGGGAAAATAAAACGAAAACTTCATGTCCCTGCTTGATGATGTGTTTTCTTCGTTGCTGAATTTTACTTGTGCTCATGAATTAGGTGGCACTTTTGTTTATACTCGTGAGAATAGCAGTGAATAATTTGCATGCACATTGTGAAAATATTTATTAGGATTTCGCTTCAAATTTCAGTTAGTGATGATTTTGATCCTAATAAGCAGTTTTTAGGTTATATCAATATGGTTTCAGTAACTTTTATTCAATGTTATACTTTTTTATTTACTTTCAATAAATTGTTAGAGAAAAATCATAAATGTGAAAAAAAATTATATAAAATGTAACATGTTATATATCTATACAAAGAGGACAATTTGTACATTTCAGAAAAATGTGTTAAATAATAACACACTTGACAATATATTTTCTGATTTTTTTAAAAAATAGCAAAACATATCCTTGGAAAAACCTCCATATTTTCAAGATTATCTAGAAAGGGTTAAATTTTCATCAATTACTGACTTTTTCCTAATAAATGTGAAAATATGTATGACCTCAAAATCAAGTTTTTCTTTCTTTCAGCAACAAATTTTCCACATTCTACAGAAATTGCACTCATTTTTCGTTCACGTCCGATTCATGTTGGTGATTTCTGGAAAGTGCAGTTTCTACAGAACTTCACATACTATTTAATAGATAAGATATAAGACCAGTAGTATATTAACATTAAGTTTTGCATTTATCAAGATAGATGCCTATTCTTACAGTACATGATAGTTCTTGACGATTTTGTGTGAGAGACCACAAAACATTCAGGGAGAAGGAAAGGAACTCCACGTTTCTTGCATTGCCCTATGGTCTTGCTTCTTCCCCCTCCTTACTTACAAGAAAACTTATCTTTTTCCCAGAAATTGTGATATGCATGGGAAAATGTGTCCAGTTCTTGACAGCCCTAGGGGTGTTTAGCCTGAAGAAGGGCTTCCTATGGTGTTGCATAGATGAAGCAACACCTCTAGAAAGCTACAAAAACATACAAGACAGAAACAAAAGTGTGTGTTAACACAAAATACAGTTACGGAATACGGTCAGCACCATCTGCAGGCAATATTAAGAATAGAGACAAAGTAGTGACTTCTGTATGTCTAAAACATGTCAAATAATGAAAGGGCCAAACTGAATCATGAAGGGGTGAGATGTCAAAAGAGGTGAATGAATTTAAGGAACTGTGCATAAAATTACTTAGGTAGGCAGGCCATGTGGCATGAATGGGAGAGGAAAGAAGAGTTTACTGGATTCTTGTTGGGAAACCTGATGGTAAGAGACCAGTAGGAAGGCCAAGACTATAGTGGAACCACAAGCAAAACAACCTGCGCAGACCCGTGACTCCTGTGCACCATATTCCCATGAGGAGGAGCAGGGGAGGGTGGACCATGCTTCCTTATGGCCCGAGCTGAAGGGAAGGAGGGAAAGCTGCGCTGGGACTTTTCGTCCCAAGGTTTTTTTCCTTGTGGTCGATCTATAAGATGGAGGGATAATGTTGAGATGGACCTAAAGGAAATCGGTAAAGATTGAATTGATCTTGCCCAGGATAGGGACAGGTGGAAGGCTTGCGTTGCTGCAGCCATAAACCTTCAGGTGTAAGAAGGCCAGAGAGTTAGTTAGCTACATGAAATTACAGCACTCTAAAGCCAACAGCCACACTGTGCGAGTGAGGTAGTAGATTGTCAGGGTATCCTAAGGACAGGATGATAAAAATGGAATGATAAAAGTAGTATATTAAGATAAGAGATGTATGTTGTAGAAATTTCAGCTAAACATGCAGGCTTGATCAGGACTCAAAACCAGTGTATGGTATACAGTGCCACTGTTCTACCAACCAGTCCTGGATTCACCTGATTTTTTGTTCCCACACATGTACAACAGTGAAAGACTCAGACAAAACAGATATATGTTGCAACTTTGTCTCAGTTTTCAATTTTTTTGAACATAATAATGCTTTTAAAAGGTAATAAAAAATCAGAGAGTAGCATTAGCAAAGAGAAATTTTGCAAAACAAAAGCAGTTCCATAACAGAATGACAAAAACTTGTCTATATTTTAAAGTCCAGTGAATTAAAAAAAACATTAATTCGTGCAAATGATGAGAAAATACAGAAGAAAAGACAACACAGCTTGGCAGTCTCAATTTCTAATAAAATTTCTAGTCTTCATGGATGACTTGAATTAATATCAACTTCATTATCCAAAGTGTAGCAGTGCAACACATTCTTTTTTAGTCTTTACAACATGAAAATTGGTGAAAATATCTATTTATTAATTCCCCAAAAAGGGGAGTAAATGCTTAATTTCTTCTCTAATCTAAACAATTATTTCCATCTAGTGCCATGAATGAGAATAATCCACGGATTTCATTCACTGTGAAATTTATTTGTGTTGCAACCCTATAGGAGATGGCCCGAGAGCTTCAACTTTATGAACATTTGGAGATCGGTGCAAGAAAATGGGAAACTGACCTTTTTCCTGGGGAAAACACAAACTTTTTTCCAGACATACACTAAACGGAACTTCAAGGACTGACCTCTTCTCAACTAGAATGCGCAGGGGATGTGTACAGTTAGATATAGTGATGAAATTGTGCTTTATTTTACAGAAATACTGGGAAGACAAGTTAGACATGGAGACCCTTCTGAAATTTGGGAGACATAGACAAGCCTCCTCCATCAAAGAATAACTTAAAACTCTAATTCCTAGTTTCTCTAATAAGTAATTTATTTCCCTAAAGTATATACCTTCTTTGTGCTACTATAATTGCATTATAATCACACGGCAACAAGTACAGGTAAAACCTCGTTAATCTGGACAGGCAAAAGGCGAAAAAAAAAAAAAAAAAAAAAAAGCAGAATGCAAGGCTTTATATGTGACTAGAAGTCAACAAGAGAACTTCCCAAAGAAAAGGCAGTCAACCACTGATGAAATTCTGTTTCCCACAGACTTTGTACTGTACTGTATAGTGCATTTAGGCCTATGCCCTTTAAATACACCATAATAAACATGTTTGTTGCTATAAACGGAGTTTTAATGCACTTTCTATTGTTCTTCTTTTGGTTATTTCAGTTAATCCGGACTTTTGTTAAACCAGTCAACTTATCCCCCCATTAGTCCAGATTAACGAGGTTTTACTGTATATTGATGGGCAAATAAATACTTTATCACATCTGTAATAAATGAATGAAGAAAGACATTTCTACAAAGACAGATGTAAACATACTTCCATATATAAAAAATAATTATAACATCTCCAAATTCAACTTCTACGGCATGGTGCTATAAACATCACTTATTGAACTCGTAGCTGCACAAAACCTCAAAGTAATACCAACATGTACAATGTATATGCACTTCCACAAACAACAACACATGCTACATTTTCACAGAGATCACTGCATGACAAGAATAGAGTAGATTGTAGTACACAAATTGCTGGTATCATCACTGTAAGCATTCTAAAAAAAACAACTTAGGTAGCGACTGTAAAGTGTCCAACTACTCGTGCCATCAAAGTTCGTCTTTCCTTTCAATTTTAATGAGTTCGACTTCAAACACTAATGTTGCATCACCAGGTATTTTTGGTGGAACACCATTTTGTCCATATCCAAGATCAGGTGGAACAACTAATTTCCTTTTCTCGCCCTCACACATACTGGAAAGGAAGAGTTTTATATGAAATATACAGGAATGTTAATGCAGTGGTGAACACCTTTGATCAGACCAGCACTAATATGTACAAAATGTGGTGTAGTTTGCAAGAAATACTAAAAATCACTAAGAATACTAAACTTGAATTATTTTGTAACATATTATACATGTAAAATTTGAAAAACACTAAAGCTGCTGACCAAGGCAGTCTTTATGTAGTCTACTTCAGACTAAGAAACAAATTCAGATTTAGTGTTTTTCAAATGTGGAAGGAAGTGTTAATTATGCTACAATGTAAAATTTCATTACCATAATACTTGACCCACTATAAGCAAATTAAGTCGACAATGATACAATATTTGCAGTTGGTATCAGTGTTGAATGACCAACTTTCAGCCATGAATTTACGGTAGGTTTAGTTGCAACAGATCCTGATAATTTTAGCAGTGTGGCCCCACTCCAGTAAATGTTCAGGGAATGGATAATATTAAACAAAAGAATTAGTTTACATTTTATATAATATACAGGTCACAATACAGAATAAAAAATTACAAATTCTATGTTTCTTAGTCCTAACATATATACCGTGCGCCCATTTCGATCTGCAGCCGAGATATCGGGAGAAGCGTGGCGGGCGGCACTGACGGAGATGCCGACATTTGCGGCCTGAAATTCCCGCTTATTTTTATGGACATATGCAGACATTTATATAAATATTGCAAAACGAGCACTAACCTGTGTTATAGGAGTATGGTTTTAATTTTAGTAGCTTAGTGACTGTATGTGCCGATGATTTTGACACGCCCACCTCTTGTGAAACACGGCATAGAGGTTTGTTTGGAGAACGTTCTAACGCTGCACCAATATCATCGAGTTTTGCTTCGGTTAGAATCCGTCGTTTTTGCTTAGGTGTTTTAAAATTTAACGATACAGTTTCTCGTAATTTAAGGACAAGATGTCTAACCGTATCTTTGTGTTTAGTTGAAACACATGGGAATTTCTGTACAAATTACCTACACACGTCTCGACACGAGTTTGTTTTCACGTAGGTACGTGTCATACATAAAAAAATCTTTGTTCTAACGTGAATCTTGCGGCTGGCATTCCAATCGTCTCACTGACACGTCACACATACACACTACAATAACACAAACAAGTAACTGCAAGTAACCAAGAATAACACTCTTGCGCACAGTACGAAATTAACACGCTCTTGGTTTACATTGCTCGCCACTATACAGGGTGCTCGGAAATTCCCCTTACAAACTTCTAGGGCAAGTAGAGGGGACTGAGTAGACAATATTTGGAATAGGAACCCATGTCCGGAAACGTACAGTTTCCGTTCTACAACCATGACAATGTATCGGATGTGCCTGTGTTGGTATGCAACCGGGTAGGCAGTACATGACGTCAGAAGATCAGCTGATGGCACGTGACGTCTACAAATTGTTGCGTTCCATTGTTGACACAGGCGTTGATCATTGAATACAGTAGTACATTTCTTTTTTGTTCCCTTGGCATTGTTACCAAATAAATTTGTTTGTATTATGGACTGAGTCACAAGTCATTCACTTCTGTACCTTACGTAACAACTCATTTGACATGGTTGTAATAAATGATTACACTTTAGGTCATCAGGTGATCTTGTGACGTCATGTACTGCCTACCCGGTTGCATACCAACACAGGCACATCCGACACATTGCCATGGTTGTAGCACGGAAACTGTACGTTTCCGGACATGGGTTCCTATTCCAAATATTGTCTACTCAGTCCCCTCTACTTGCTCTAGAAGTTTGTAAGGGGAATTTCCGAGCACCCTGTATTTACAACTCTGTCTTCATCTAGTCGCGAAGGAACAAAAAACTCGAGCTCGGAGATTTCGGATTGCAGGGAAGCTCACGAACACTATTGACTTTTAACGGTTTCTTCTACAGCGTAATCTTGATACAGTGTTGCACATTCAAAACCTCCAAACGATCCCCATCGGCACAAAACTCTTTCAAGGATATAAACTTAAGCAGGACGTTACTGGTCAAAACTATGATTAAAATGTTTTATTATCTGTGGCTCTTAACATCGTTTCTAAAGCGTATTTATTTGTGCATATAAGAGCAGAACTTGGATGAATTACAGAAGAACTTTTGCGTGTTATAACACAGGTTAGTGATCGTTTTGCAATATTTATATAAATGTCTGCATATGTCTATAAAAATAAGCGGGCATTACAGGCCGCAAATGTCGGCATCTCCGTCAGCGCCGCTCGCCACGCTTCTCCCGATCTCTCGGCTGCAGATCGAAATGAACGCACTTGACATTAATTTTCTTGCTTTTATACAAATTTTATAGATCTTCAGTACACGCAAGCTAGATAATAAATATATGATATTATATCTTTTTACATATTCATGTAATAATAAAAATGCAATATTATTAAATTTAAATATTTAATTAGTATTTAATTTAATTACAACTTAGTTATATTAATTTAAAGATTTACATTATTGTTGCTATTATTATTATTATTGAGACGGTTGGTTCAGATCCCCCTCCGAAAAAAATTCTAGATACATGCCTGAACGTGGACTACCTGTTGAGGCAGCATATACGAATACGAATATGTTTGTCCTCTTCAACGCGTTGCCCTGGGAGGGGGGGGGGGGGGTTGGCAGAGGGTACGCCTAATCAGTGGCGAGCGTGTTGAGTGGTAGACTCTCGTCTCTGGGTTCCATTCGATTTTGGTTATGTAGCGTCGCTTTTTGCAACTATTGGCTAATCGCGAAGATGAAGTTACGTGATGATATGATAAAATTGTTGAATGGAGACTGCCAAAGAACACGCCCAGGCTGGGATTTGAACTCTGGTGTCGTAGCGTGCTTTGCTGATCGCTGCGCCACAGAGTACGGCGCACTAAATTACAAAAAAAAAAATACTAATTATTGGTGTCGTTTTTTACTCGTATTTCTCGCGACGGTGAATAATGAAATATTTTATTTGCTTATTTAGCTCTTGTTTCAGATACACACTTGCTTGTTAAAGCTGTTTTTTGTTACGTCCACTTCATGCACAAAGGCTAACCGTGAATGTGTCTAGAGTTTAAAGTGGGACCAGTACCACTATATGCTTTACAGGGCGACGACGTTGGTTTAACATATACCCACCACAAAAGACAAACCACAGTGAAAACGGCAATTCGTTGATATGCACAAAACAATTATTTATTCACTCATACATACCTAAATACGTATATGTAAATACATATGCAATTACCAGGCTCCCGTGGTAGAGTGCTTATCACAGCACACTACGATCCCAGGAGGCCGGCTTCGAATCCCGACCTGAGCATGGATGTTATTTCTGAGTGTCTGTACATTGAGTTAATCACTCTTCTTCACGATTAGCCAAAAAAGTGGCAGAAAAGCGAAGAGTAAACAACATCAACCATCATATTCACACACAAATTTATACAGGGTGTCCCACGAACGGCGCAACTGGGAATTAAGAGTGGCGTTACTTGTAACCGAAACCTGTACATACATAAGTAATACACCAAATGTTAGCCCTGTCCAAGTAGGTATTTTTAAACATAGAAACAACAAACGGGGTGCAGTGTTGTTCATGCAGTGTTGCCAAATATAAGTGAAAGTGTAAATTTATTTTTCCACAAAGCATGGTAAATTGCATGTCAAACATTCGTACGGAAATTTGGACGTCAATTTCATCTATCGCCTCGTGTCTTATCAATCTTATTCAGTTTTAAGATGCGGTTATTTCATTCAGACGGACGGCCAACCTCGAGTATTGTATTCTATCAGCAGGAGAGAAATTGTTAAGATGACTGACGAAACGCTTCGAGTTAATGCTTTTGATGTGCTGGTTAATGGTTTCCACATGATTGTTGAAAGTTCAGTGAGAAAAAGCAATGTGGAGACCAAAAATGAAGCTGCTGTTCTCACACAAGACGAGCACGTGAAGATTACAGAGACGATGAAAACAGATAGAATTGTACTCAACAAGGATCCAAACTTCTTTTTGAGTGAGACCAATGAAAACATTACGAAGAAAACGAACATTGATTTAAAAGAAAATTATATTCTACTACTTAATGTAGAAGATAGGCATTGGGACCCCAACTCACACTCGCACCCAATTTGTGGCCAAGAGATAAATTTGCCTCAAGGAGAAGCCCTTGTCGTCACTCTTTCTCCTGCATGGAGGGTGAAAGATAATGAATCGCCAGGTGCATACATTGTAAATGACGAGCGTAGATATGGCATCGCTGCTAGGGCACTGAGCACTTCGCAGTCGCTCAGAAAGGCCACCGACGACCAGAATGAGTGCACTGGAAAAGAAGAGAGCGTCAAAGGGTCAAGCAGCCACTTGCCGCAGAGAGATTTTAAACTAAACCGTGATTTGCCGATAAAACCCCTGGAAATGAACTATATTATAGATTGTGCAGCACCCTGTGCTTGCTGCGACAGATATTTTGAAGGGAAAGCGAGGAGAACAATACAGGAAGCAACGAGTATTCCTCAGAAGGAAGAACTTGACAAGTTTGCCGAGGCCGTGACTTGTCAGCTGGCAGAAGACCGTGGCAGAAGACCCACGGATCATGACGAGAGGGAACCGACATCTGAGTATTCTTCTAGCTACGTACACGAAAGCGGTGACATTTACTGCGAACTCTTGTCCCACGGCGTACAGTTTCCTTACAATGCAAGAGAACTTGAAAACATGTCCGAGGCCGTGACGCATCAGCTGACGGAAGACCGCGCAGGTCCACGCACGAATCATGGAGACGCTCTGTCTGCCGATGTGAAACCACCTGGAGAAGCCAGCACATCGAAGGAAGGAAGCACTGCTAGGAACGTCTACAGAAGAGGCGACAACTACAGTAGAATTTCTTCCCACGGCGTGCAGGTCGCTCGAAAGGAAAAACATCATGAGAGGAATTTTGAGGCCACGACACGTCAAATGGCAGAAGATCGTGACGAATCGACCACGAATTATGAAGGCGCTCTGTCTGCCGATGTGAAACCACCTGGAGAAGCCAGCACATCGAAGGAAGGAAGCACTGTTAGGAACGTCTACACAAGAGGCGACGACTACAGTAGAATTTCTTCCCACGGCGTGCAGGTCGCTGGAAAGGATAAACGACATCATGAGAGGATTTATGAGGCCAGGACACGTCAAATGGCAGAAGATCGTGAGGAATCGACCACGAATCGTGAAGGCGCTCTGGCAGTTGATGCGATCTCGCCCACAGACACTCAAGATTCGGGGGACGATGCAACGCAACACGAAACTACTAAAATGGATCGCTTTGATGGAATTAAGGTTCAAGTAGAGGAAACAATGCCCTCGCAGCTTGCAGATGAAGATTCGCGCTCTCGACGGGGCGAAAAGTGTATCAGGACTTACGTTAGTGCTGAGTGGGAGGACACGATGGTGATGGTTAACTGCGCTGTTCAAGCAAAAAAATCCTCTTCAATGAAGAGCTTGAAAGGGGAATTTTTGAAGAAAAGCGCGTTAACCGTCTTCCAGAAGGAGGTTGCCAGCTTGGAAGCAGCATTAGTATGGAGGTGCGAGGAGCTTCAATCGAAACAGGAGGAAGAGCTGCAATACTTCCTGCTCACCAAAAAAAAAAAAAAACAGAGCACATTACACATTGAAATTCGCTACGTTCCAATGCAAGACTGTAAAACTGTTCAGGAGGAATCTAATGAACCATATAGAACAAGAGTTCAGGAGGATTCTGGAAGAGAGAAGTTTCTACGAGATGGTTGGGAAGAAAAAGGAGAAGCCGCTTATGCCTTGTTACTATTGCATTCAGTGTCGGCGGGGCTCCATGGGAAGTCCACCACGAGAGGAGCGAACCCCCCCGGCACCTGAGATTTTAACTTTCGCAGGGAAAAAGAGGGCAAATGATAGTTGTCCATACCGAAAACCAGAAGAAGAGAAAGGCAAACGGCGACAAAGAAGCTGAAAAGAGCGAAGATAGTCCCATATCCATAGTTTATAACAGTGAATGGAAGCGTGCGGAGGAAGAAATTAGTCAGTTCGTGGACTCCCAGAAGTCCTCACTGCAGAAAAAGCTGTTTTCTACAAGTGCGCTATCTAGATTTGACAAAAAGATCCAGGATTTGGAAGCAAGCCTTAAACGAAAGCTTTCGGACGAACAGATGGCTTCCGAAAACAGACTCAAATATTATTTTGAACAACCCAAGCGACTCGACCACGAACATGCTGTGCGGTTCATGAAAAGTCATTGCCTGTCAATTAAGGAAACGAAAAAGAATCTGATTGAAGAGCTGAAGTTGGATTTTAGAATCCTTGAGAAGGAGATGGAGTTCTATAAGGTCAAGACAGGGTGCTGGAGAAGGTTGTCATGTTTCTGCCGCAGGAATTTCTGCTTGTCGAGTGAAAGTGGCTTATGAACATATAATTGCACGGATTCCGTTGGAGTGATATTGTTATTTCTGAGGTAGATAGATGAAGAAGCATTCAATTTGAGATTCAAATCCGTCTGTAATTATAAGCAAATAAAGAAAAATCTTTGTTATGTGTTATCATATGAAGGGTGTTGAATATTATATGCCTAAGGTTCTATTGCTACAATTATATCTTGAAAAGGATAATCATGAATTTTACGACTTTGGCACTAATGTCCACTTTAGTTTTAGTTTTCGTTAATACACCATGTAGCTATATTATTATTAAGAGAGTTTTTATAAACTATTTAACAAATATAATTTTAAAATTAAACGTGCCCCATAAAATGTTTTAGTTTTCGGCACATTTTAAGAATTTCGCAGAAATTTATCTATTTTGCATTAATTCTTCTCCCTGCCTGTTTCTAAACAACGTAACTGGGCGTACACTTGACTGTTTCGTTGACATTTTTTCTCAATTCTGGAAATATTACACTGCGGAAAACTAAGTTAGAAGTTTAAGTCCGCTTTATGCACTGGTAGGCAAATCGGCGCTGGACCTATAATTTAAAGTGAGACCCGAACAACTATATGCCGTTGGGGGTATCGAACTTTACCACTACGGAATCGAAGAGGCCCTCGAGAAACAAAACGAATTAAAGTGAAGAAGGTTTGGCCGGCAATATTTCCATTCAATCCGAACAGTTTTCTGATTTTTTCTTTGGGGGGGGGGGGGGGCAGGGGGCTTATAGTGACTTCAATTTCTGGATTCAAATATAAAAAGGAAATGCATATATTTGGAAGGAAATGTATTTTTTTAATGGGGGAGTAGATTGTTGCATATTATTTATTATAAATATTACTGGTAGTAATAAGTAGAAGAGAACATTAAAATACATACATACATACAAAAGCGCTAAATGTTGAGACGACCAAACGAAAACAGAATGGAAGAGATGAATCTCTGGTACAAGATTGTGAAGAAGGAGATGAAGTTCTGCAAAGAAAGAAAACGATGCTGGATCATCGTTCTGCCGCCTCCATTTTTGTCTTTGGTAGTGGGCAGTTGTTTACGTGATGTTTAGTGGACTATGTCTTGTGTCATGAAGACGGTCATCCAGAGATTGAAAGAAAGAGGAAAAGAAGAGAAATAAGATAAGAAGCAGAGGTAGAAGACGACGGAAATGAAACAGCGAATACCAAGAACGAAATTATGCTAAATCAGAGTTTGGAACTATCATACTCAATTTCCTTTCTTTAGGAATTAATCCCATGTTATGTACACTATGTAGCCAAAAGTCACCGGACACCCAAGTGAACGTGACGGTCAGGCCAAGGCAAATATATTAAATTCCTGATGGGACAAGTATTATGGCTGGGGAACGGATTTTAAGGTGCAGGCAGCACCTTTGCAAAAATATAGCTGCTTTCATAACAATCGTTTGAGATATGTATTAAGTAAAGTGAACACACTTTGTTGCATCTTTTCATTATATTACCTTTTTTATCCACTTTTTACCCCCTCTTTTTTGTTTCAGCACATTTTTCCTACTCTTTTTTCATGTTTTGTTAAAAAATATTGGACAGAAAAAAAAATTCACTCTTTTTGAGCAGCTATATAAAATCCTATAGTCTCATTTTGTAGAGCGGAACGAGAGCTATAAAATAGTACAATATAATCATTGCAGACCCAATAGTTCTTAAGATAATGTAGCAAAACCCGCGAGAGAAAACACAAACTTCAACGTAACCTATTCGGCAGAACCACCGTTCTCTATGCGGTCCGCGCGCATTATATACAGAAGGCGGGCGCTAATTAATCCCCCATCAAAATACGCCGAATTGCAAAATCAAAATAAATTAGGAATATGTAAATTCATATACCTTTCTTGAAATTTCCTTGTACTTTCTTTGGAAGAACCAAATCCTTCACTTCCTTCATACCAGCTGAGGGAGACAACCCCCACCCCCAACGAACTGGCGGTACACTCAGGCTCTAAGGAGGCAAATTAAACCCTTTCGAGGACAACACCTCAAAACTTCAAGCTCCAGCCAAGTAAACAGGAGCAAAAACCTCTTCCCTACCCTAGAAACTCAGCTGTTGCAGTTGCAGCAGATAAGCATATCCCAAAGACGAAAGCAACAAAATTTTCCACTCCTACCTACACTCAGAGAACTAAATGTGTCATATAGATTGATGTACCAGAATGCATCGATTGATGCACTAAAGTGTGTTTTGTAGCTTCTTCAAGGAATCAGATTCACATTTGATGCATTTTTGCATATCATGAAAGAAACACCAAAGTGCATCATTTGATTCAAGTGAGGATTTCTTTCAGTCAAGATGCACTTTAATGCATCAGTTGATGCGTTTCGATGCTTCATGTAGCTCAGACGAAATGTTTAAGTGCATCATCCAAGAAGATGCAGGAAGGTGCATCAAGGAACATCAACTGATGCATTAAAGTACATCTCGACTGAAAAAAAAACCTCACTTGAATCAAATGGTGCACTTTGGTGTTTCTTTCACGACATACAAAAATGCACCAAAATGCATGAAATGTGAATCTGATTCTTTGAAGAAGCTACAAAACACACTTTAGTGCATCAATCGATGCATTCTGGTGCATCAATCGATATGATGCATTTATTTCTCTGAGTGTAGCACCACCCTTCAAAAGAAAAGCCAAGTTACACGGGACATTACTTACACCAGTAAGAATGATGATGATGAAGACAGTATGGAATAAAGTCATTTTATCAGCACCTTCTTGAAAACATTTTCAGAAACATTTTTTTTCCTTTCCCGACCATAATTTGCACCTTAAAATCCTTTCCCGAATCATGACACATTAATGCCTGATCATGGTTCAAACCTGGGGTCTCTGGCTTGTTAGCGTGATGCTCAGAGCACTCAGCCACGGTGGCCGTCAACAGTGTTTCCCATTGTTGCATACGCAAATACCGTGCGTTCATTTCGATCTGCAGCCGAGAGATCGGGAGAAGCGTGGCGGGCGGCGCTGACGGAGATGCCGACATTTGCGGCCTGTAATGCCCGCTTATTTTTATAGACATATGCAGACATTTATATAAATATTGCAAAACGATCACTAACCTGTGTTATAACACGCAAAAGTTCTTCTGTAATTCATCCAAGTTCTGCTCTTATATGCACAAAAAAATACGCTTTAGAAACGATGTTAAGAGCCACAGATAATAAAACATTTTAATCATAGTTTTGACCAGTAACGTCCTGCTTAAGTTTATATCCTTGAAAGAGTTTTGTGCCGATGGGGATCGTTTGGAGGTTTTGAATGTGCAACACTGTATCAAGATTACGCTGTAGAAGAAACCGTTAAAAGTCAATAGTGTTCGTGAGCTTCCTTGCAATCCGAAATCTCCGAGCTCGAGTTTTTTGTTCCTTCGCGACTAGAAGAAGACAGAGTTGTAAATATAGTGGCAAGCAATGTAAACCAAGAGCGTGTTAATTTCGTACTGTGCGCAAGAGTGTTATTCTTGGTTACTTGCAGTTACTTGTTTGTGTTATTGTAGTGTGTATGTGTAACGTGTCAGTGAGACGATTGGAATGCCAGCCGCAAGATTCACGTTAGAACAAAGATTTTTTTATGTATGACACGTACCTACGTGAAAACAAACTCGTGTCGAGACGTGTGTAGGTAATTTGTACAGAAATTCCCATGCGTTTCAACTAAACACAAAGATACGGTTAGACATCTTGTCCTTAAATTACGAGAAACTGTATCGTTAAATTTTAAAACACCTAAGCAAAAACGACGGATTCTAACCGAAGCAAAACTCTATGATATTGGTGCAGCGTTAGAATGTTCTCCAAACAAACCTCTACGCCGTGTTTCACAAGAGGTGGGCGTGTCAAAATCATCGGCACATACAGTCACTAAGCTACTAAAATTAAAACCATACTCTTATAACACAGGTTAGAGCTCGTTTTGCAATATTTATATAAATGTCTGCATATGTCCATAAAAATAAGCGGGCATTTCAGGCCTCAAATGTCGGCATCTCCGTCAGTGCTGCCCGCCACGCTTCTCCCGATCTCTCGGCTGCAGATCAAAATGGACGCACGGTATATGTCCAGTGATGCTGCAGAACAACTTTTTTTTCTATTCTATTGTACAAATTTTAATGCAATTTCATGATCTTCAGAAATAGAATGTCAATAAATAAATAAAAAAAAGCCCTAATATGGAAGTAAATGTGAAATACAAGAGATTTGGTCACCCCATATCAGTCACATTTTGTTGCACAACTAGAAATGAGAGCCAGTCAACAAAAAGATCTAATCGTCATGAGGACGAATCTACAGGCGAGGGAGGAAATAGATACGGACATGCAGGAACCAGCATTGAAGGTTTCAGACTGCAATGAACTATAAAAAAAAGTCAGAAAGTGGTGCTGATACCACCTTCACACTTTTGACATATATTCATGCTACAGTACATTGCACGGCAGGTACAAGCTTAATGCAAATCATCCCTAAGTATAATTAATTATAGACAATGGAAGGTAAGAGTAAGAGTCATACCCCATCAAACCTTGATCCCAGCCTCTGATAACCTGGCCAGATCCTAAAGTGAAAGTCAAAGGTTGTCCCCGATCATAGCTATTGTCGAACTCGGTTCCATCCTCGAGAGTTCCCTGAAATGGTAGAAAAATATATTAAATCAAAGATTACAAAACAAGCAACCAATGAATATTTGAATTTTAATACATAAAGTTAAAGAGGAAATGAAGAATTCTACTTTTAGGATTACTAATCATTTTGCCATTTAAAAGTCAGTTTAAAATTAAATGCACTGCAGTAACTTCATCCTATCTTGTGAGTGAACAATCTAAAATTGTATTTTGGATAAAAATTCAAGTATTATACATGATTAAGTTAGAAAGTAGAAGGTATTTTACACATTATTAGTTTATTTTAACTTTTTGATTGACTTGTGTTTCCTGTTGTTTCCCACCCAAGATACCAATAAACAATTAATTTGTCCTTTAACTGTTACATTTCCCCCTCAACTCCACTAGAATAATTAAAGGTCTTTTTATCTAGGTTTAATATAATTTTCACCATTTGACAATTCACAGAAATTAAAATAAATTACTTACTAAGTGAAGAGACTGTGTTTCACCTGTATCACAAAATTTTTCGCTCATATTAGGTTGAAGCAAAAATAATGGCCGAATTGTTTAACTTTGTGTTTTGCAAATAATTTTTGCTAATACATCTCATTGATTGTATTGCATGTTTGTTTAACATATTGGGGTCTCACGACGGGCATAGCCCGCAGGGCACTTAAAGTCAATGTGGACGAACGATGGGCATAGCCCCGTCCTGCAGTATGCAATCGCTTTGCCGATTAACTACGGGCTATGTTCGTACTTCGTCTCATGTGCGTGTTCATTCAAGCCGCTCTGTTGAAATTCCGACCGCTAGGTGACTCGTGTGCTATTTTTATCTCGCACCTGGGACTGTTTGTGTTCGGGTTGATGTACGTTGCATTGTTTAGAATGGCGTCGTTAGATCCAGACTGTATAGCGGAAATTCCACCTCAGAGTTTGAAGTTAGCAACGATTTTGATCATGCAGATGAATTTGAAGATTTGGAAGGTAGGTTATATTCGTAATAATTAATTGTTGACAATATAAACAGTGTTGCAAACTCTAGTATTTTATGAATGAAGTGAGAAGAGGTAATGTTTTTGGGTCTATTCATCTTGCCTCTTGCTTGATTCTCCTACATGCACTGATGTATTTTTAGTTTTTCCATTTATTATTTTGTATAGTGTATGTCAAATGAAAATTTATTTTATTTATTTAGTTTATTTATTTATTTGTTAATTTTTACAGATGACGCAGAACCAACTGATACATTGTCTAGTCCTGTCCTGCAGGCACTTTTTCATACAAAAGCTAATTACCTGTAATTTGTAATTATTTTTTGTTATGTGCACATAAGAAGTATTCTTATGCAAGATTCAAAAGATGTACTGATAGTTTATGTAGTCAATTATTGAAATTTCCAGATTACGAACTTAAAATATCTCTATATTAACATTTGTTACAATGTTGTATTTTTTTTTCTTCTTCACGAAACATTGCTGAAAAAAATATTCAAAAATGTCTGAAAATGAAAATAAAATTTAACAAATTTTTGTTCATTGAAAAGAGGAAGTTCTGTAGATTTCAGAAATGTGTGGTAGATAAAAACAAATTAAAAATATTTTTTCTATGATTTTTTGAAAAACAACGAAAAACCATAGTACAGAGGTAAAAATGCTGTATTATGAGGCCAGACCCGAATGTGTTAATCGATCTGCCCTAAAATCATTTTCCTTACACTTCATTTAACTCGATTCTAGACTATTTACAATTACACTGTCAAAGCAAGAAATGTGCTCGACCGCACGTTGCACAAGCAACTCTGCAGGAGCAGAACGAATTGGGCTGTGAAAATTCTGCCTCACCCACAATACTCATCGGACCTCTTGCCAACCGAATGACTACCGCTTCTTCAACCATCTCAACAACTTCCTATGAGAGAACTGCTTCAACAACCCGGATGCTGCTGAAAATGCCTTCCAAGAGTTCATGGAATCCAGAAGCCCGGAATTTTATGCTACCGGAATAAACAAACTTGTTTCTCATTGTCAAAAGTGTGTTGATTATAATGGTCTTTATTTTGATTAATTACAGTAAGTTTAAACCAAGTTACAGCATTTCAAAATTGGTGTTCAAAATCGGCCATTATTTTTGCGTCAACCCTGTAGCTACAAATCTGGGAAAGTATTTTAAGGGTAATAATGTTTAATCAAAAGTGTTAAGTTTCATATTTCATTGCACAGAAACTGCAAGAAAAATGTTGCATAAACATCAGTAGAATAGTTACTTTAATATCAAAAACGTAGTCTGCGTGTCCCACCCGTGACAATCGAATGCCCCATTTCTATCTTTTTAAGTTTATACATTATTTAATATGTACCCTTGAAATTAAACATTAATAAATAAATTATGGCACAATTATAAACATTAATAGTTTGATTTTGTCAAGGCTTAATGACAAAATATAAAATTAGGTTTTTAAGTTGGTTTTCAGTCATTGGATCTAATGAAAAATCTTGTAGCTTCCTCAGGTCAACACCACTAAATTAATTTGATAACTGCTGATTTACAGTGCCATGTTGTATTTTGAACACTGAAAACTTCTAATTAATATTAAATGTGGAATCTATGATTATGTTATTATACTTGGAAAACAAATTATTAATTTGATATTCATTATGTAGGTTAGAGAAAAGTTAGTTAGAATACCTTTATGCAATGTAACTTGAATGTTCAAAACTAAGTGGCTTGGATCTTTCATTTAGACCATCTGTGTCTGAGCTTTCGACTCACTCAATTATTCTACTCAGAATATTTCCTCTACAAAATATAATGATAACTGCTGCAAAAATTAAAATTCATATATTCTTGTGGCACGGTATAATTGATGCCAGGGTCCAGTACCGGGCTAGTCCTGGCGGTTGAAAAACATGACTTTAAATAACCTCGTAGACCACTGAAACATACAGAATTTTCAGTGAAAAATGGAGGCTCGACCAGGGCACAAACCCAGGTTTCTGGCATACTGGTGCTATTGCTCTACCAACTGAGCTACTAAGCCAGCCCTGGTTTTGCCTGATTCTTTGCTGTTGCTGTTTTACCTGTGCGGCAACAGATCCCAGTGCAGCAGCATTGACCAAGACAATTCCACACAGGTAAATCAGGTGATGCCAGGACTAGATCAGTAGCTCAGGACTGAGCTTGAAGTCCTGGTTGGGCCCCCATTTTACTGAAAATTCTCCATAGCACATTTCCTGTGTGTGTCAAATTGTACGGTAATGCTTAAACATGTTTATAAATATGTGCCAGCTTTGCATACTATTCAAATGATAAATAAATAACAAAAATAAAACGTGTAAACACTTTTACACAAGAATTCAAAGAGCTAGGAAAGAGTGAAATGTATTTTCAGCTTTCTCATCCTAGCAAGGGAAACATTAAATTTTCACAAAATTTCCTGGATTTCTCACCCTTAAATTTGATTTCTCTTTTGTACCAGGATTTCCAAGCCATAGAAACCCTGATTTTTCATCAAACCTAGTGTCAATTTACATACAAGGAAGAATCAATTTTTTTTCTTTTCAGGTTTACGATTGAGGAAAGCAGGGTCAGGACTATGTTGAATCCCCCTCTACAGAATGGTGAATCAGCACGAGGTGCAATATTTTCTTAAATATATTCCTCTGGCACAGAATTTCAATCAAAATGACAAATCAATTACACTTCACGAACACACAAAATTAAACACCAATAAAACAGCATATATTTGGCTGATGTGCCAAAATCTTACTTGATTCCTATAGGCAGAGAACATGGACTAAACACATTACTCCATATTAGAAAAGTGAAGTAAGCCGATGGTTGTATAACCTCAAGACTAGTTCTATGAACAAGGCATCTTTAAGCTTGTGTCATGGTAGGACAAATTCATGAACAGGAATGGTTCATATGAGAAAAATAGTTAATGATTGTCCACTGAGGTTACCTTCTGGTTGTTCCTGGTACACTTCTGTTCACAAAAAGTGGCACAATCTTTTGAGTTGAAGTTCAGCTTCGTGGCCAGAAGTACAGCCGAAGTAAGTGTTCAGAAAGCAGCAGTGTTGCTTACTATCAATCAATTTAACCATATGCAGGGAATTTTGTGTCTCTCAGACTCAAAGGAAAGGGGTAACGGGAAGATTGTAACGTAAATATTAACTAACTGGAATTTCCACATTGACAATGAAAGTAATGTAATATAATAATGTAATGTAATGTAATAGAAATCCTAAAGGAAGAAGAGTTTATGTCACAGCCAGGAAGGCACATGAGAGGAGGTACCTTCCCCCTCCCCCACATCAGTCATCCAGGCTATTAAAAGTAAGTCAATGGTTGTCCTCTCATTTAACTTTAACAGTAAATGAAATTTTTGTAAAATGAAAATTTTCGGGCTTTACTTTTTTTTACATGTGCACGCTGGTTTCGTAATGGAGCACAAAAATAGAATTGTGGCTCTCGTAAAATTCTTTACGAATGAATGAATGAATCTCCGTAGAATCCAGAATAATGACTCTACATTTTGAAATAAATAGTTTAAAATAATATAATTTATGTGCCGTTGATTAATGAGATTCGTCGTCACATTGCAGAATCCGCTATATTGACGGGAACTAGAGAACGGTAATCATTTAGGTTTGGAAACACTAACCTTCCACAAAAGCACGACTTGCCAACGTCTTCATTAATTTTCATGCACAAGCTTCACTTGTATTTTGTCAGCAATGTGTACAGCATATGAACCCTATCTGATGAAGCGTATTGCTTTCAAATTAATATAATTAACGAGAAGCGACATCAAAAGTTTCAAGCTGGGCAGGAAAAGATGCAATCTTATGGGTAAATGACTTGAATAGCTTGGTTTCTTCACCGTGGCTTGTGGCCATGTTGGTTAAAGGCCAGTTTTGTAAGCTGAAATCCTATGTTAGAATCCCTTTGTCTCTACATAATGTATTTTATTCTCGTCACACCAACTGCAGCCTGAAACTTTGTTATCGTTTGCGTGCCAATAAGAAAATATGTATTGATACTATTACTCGTTCAGAGAACGTGACTGTTACTCGAAATTACTTGAAATTGAGATTTTTTAGTTGTGTCACTCTCCTCGTTTTATACATAGATAAATATTTACAAGTGACCCACTCGATGAATGCTCGCACCTTAAGAGTAATTTTCATATGGGAAAGAAAAAGCCTGGTCTAAATTGTAAAGTCAAGACGTGCACAGATTGTAGATGTTATTATCAGAAACAAACAGAATTAATCGTAACTACAATTATTTTCCTAAACATCACTCATATGGCACTTAGAATAGAGCACAAAAATATGTCTTTTGGATGATAAGCTGTTTGAGTTATTTCATAGTGCACGAGTGCATGGATCAACCCTCTCTTTTAGATCTGTGATTTTGTAAACGTCAATGAATGTAATTTGATCCGGTTGCTGGAGTTATTACTAAGAATTAAAATAAACTACCTTTAACTTAAATTATCAACCAAAATTGCTTTCTAGTAGTGTTTGTATAATAAGAAAGTACTCTATTCGGCGACTATATACGTAATTCATAAACATGATGGAAAGTTTGCCTGTCACTTTTTTATCTAGGAATGTGGATTATTTGATCTTTATGTTGTTGGAAAATGATTAATTTAATTTATTTTTCTTTGGACAGTTAATTTTATAGTTCTCCAGCTTAATCGTGAGCTAAATTAGAAATTGATAAATTTCGTGACATAAGAGAGAGACTTTCATATGTTGTGTTGTAAATTAGTCCCCTTGTAATAGAGTGGCTCTGGGTTCGATAGCAGATGGCAGGCACATAGTGGTTCAGATCTCACTTGCAACTGTAAGTCCCGTCCCAAGTGTAATTGATTGAAGTGTGAGTTTGACGTATCCACAGACTTTTGACACGTTTTGAAAAAAATTACATTCCCACATGCCCCTGTGAAAATCAAGAGATATTTGAAATAAATGTATAATTTTTCTTTCTCTATGTAACCTCTAAAAGCTCAGAAATATAGGTTTCCCGTTAGCACCATATGTTTTTACATCTGAATGTTTGCTATTGAATTGAACGTTGGCAGTTTTCGAAATTACATTATACATTGATGGCCAAAATAAACCAAAATATCAAAATCTACTTTCAAATCTTTATACACTTCACTGTTTACCGGGTAAATAAAGAGAAGAAAAAAATTTGATCCTGACAGGGTTCGAACTCGCGACCCTTACAGTTTATTAATTTATACCAAATCAAAATGAATTGTTTCTGCTTCTCGGTCGCATAGAAGAAACAGCTGGATTGACAGGTTCACGTGACTACGTCACTGGTGCTTACCTTACTCGAACACGCCGAATACTTGACCTTGGCAGTCTAAACCAGCTCCCGCAAAAGCCAACAGACAAGATGAAGCTTTTATTGAGATAGTTAATAACAAGGAAACAAACATTCCATGGAATGTAACGTCGAATTTACTTAAAACCAATTCATACGATAAGTTACCCCAGATGTTACCTTCGTAGTATAATGTGAATAGAAGGGGCGGTGGCTCAGTCGGTAACACATCTGACTACCATGCTAAAGGTCCCGGGTTCGATCCCCAGCCGGTTCAAATGCGGGAACTTTTCTAACGATGCAAGCGACCCCGGCGCCCATCCAGCGTAGAATAACATGCGTACCTGGGGGAAACCCTGCGGGGTAAAGGCAGTCAGGGGTGTGATGCTGATCACATCACCCCCACTCATAACCGGATCAAGAAAGTGTGGGGCGTTACCCCCACACCCCTATATGCCTTCATGGCATGATGCTATGCACAGGGGAGCACTTTACTTCTTTACTTTACTTTACATTTTGTCCCTTTCATCTCTCTATACTGCAATGGTTGTATTGCTATTAATATTAGATTGCATTTCGCATTCAGCTGTTTCGCTCAAATTGCACCTCGAAAGCAGAAGTATAATAAGTATAATATAAGAATAATAATTCAAACAGCAAATTATCCAAAATACATATTTTAAAGTTCTATTCTAAGTGACATATGAGTGATGTTTAGGTAAATAATTGTAGTTACTGACTAATTCTGTTTGTTTCTGATAATAACATCTACAATCTGTGCACGTCTTGACTTTACAATTTAGACCAGGCTTTTTCTTTCCCATCTGAAAATTACTCTTAAGGTGCGAGCATTCATCGAGTGGGTCACTTGCTGGACAAAATAAACCGGACACTTGCATTTTTTGTGATAACACAATGGGTCGATAAAAACTCTGATTCGAAGGCTAACTACATGTTGCAGAAACTGAATTAAGTACGAATGCATAAACATAGTCCGAGCCTATGAATGGTGCATATGCTACTACATGATCTGCCAAACATTCTGTAATATACCTGTGAGGAGTGTGACACAACTAAAAAATCTTAATTTCAAGTAGTCTCGAGTAACAGTCACGTTCTCTGAACGAGTAATAGTTTCAATACATAATTTCTTATTGGCACGGAAACGATAACAAAGTTTCAGGTTGCAATTGTTGTGACGAGAATAAAATACATTATGTAGCACCCATTTGGTAAGAAAAAATATTTTGGAGACACGGGGTTTCGAACATAAGATTTCAGCTTACAAAGCTGGCCTTTAACCAACATGGCCACAAGCGACGGTGAAGAAACCAAGCTATTCAAGTAATTTACCCATAAGATTGCGTCTTTTCCTGCCCAGCTTGAAACTTTTGATGTCGCTTCTCGTTAATTATATTAATTTGAAAGCAATAAGCTTCATCAGATAGGGTTCATATGCTGTACACATTGCTGACAAAATACAAGTGAAGCTTGTGCATGAAAATTAATGAAGACGTTGGCAAGTCTTGCTTTTGTGGAAGGTTAGTGTTTCCAAACCTAAATGATTACCGTTCTTTAGTTCCCGTCAATATAGCGGATTCTGCAATGTGACGACAAATCTCATTAATCAACGGCACATAAATTATATTATTTTAAACTATTTATTTCAAAATGAAGAGTCATTATTCTGGATTCTACAGAGATTCATTCATTCATTCGTAAAGAATTTTACGAGAGCCACAATTCTATTTTTGTGCTCCATTACGAAACCAGCGTGCACATGTAAAAAAAAAGTAAAGCCCGAAAATTTTCATTTTACAAAAATTCCATTTACTGTTAAAGTTAAATGAGAGGACAACCATTGACTTATTTTTAATAGCCTGGATGACTGATGTGGGGGTGGGGGGTACCTCCTCTCATGTGACCCCCTGGCTGTGACATAAACTCTTGTTCTTTTAGGATTTCTATTATTTTTCCTTTCGCTTAATATTCAGTGCCAACTTTGCGATTGTGTTTGCCAAAGTGTATGGGGACGGTGTTTATTTATTCTTCAAGCCTTCTCCTGGACTAGGATAACACTATTTCCGAAATTATTTTTTTTGCATCATTTTCAGGAATTTCAACAGCACTATTTCTGTCTTGCTTATTCTTATTGCGTTTTTTCCTTTTCGTTATTTCGTGTTGCTTTTCTTCCATTTTCAGCTACTCGCGACGATGAAGAGACTCAAGAACACCCGTGCTCAGGCCAAATTCGAACCCGGGGCTCTCGTATTCTAACGAATTGTGATAACTACTTCGTCATGAACGTGAAAAATGCATTTCATTTAACATCAATTTCAGGAATATTTTACATTTACATTACTTTCATTGTCGATGTGGAAATTCCAGTAAGTTAATATTTACGCTGCAATCTTTCTGTTAGCCCTTTTCTTTGAGTCTGAGAGAGACAAAATTCCCTTCATATGGTTAAATAGATCGATAGTAAGCAACACTGCTGCTTTCCGAACACTTACTTCGGCTGTACTTAGCTGGACTTCAACTCAAACGAGTGTGCCACTTTTTGTGAACAGAAGTGTACTAAGTCTTGCTTGAAAAAAAAAAAAAAAAAAAAGTATTGTGCATTATTTTTTGATTCTCTCTTGAATATATTGCCTTTTGTAGCATTTTTATTTATTATATACTAAATTAAATGGATGAAAAAAAACAGCTTTATGCCTTTTTAAAACAGTTTGTATGAAACCAATTTGTTAAAATTGGGGCTGAGCTGATAGCACTTTGAACCAATACAATGGCGATACTCTAACCGATTCCCACTGATACAGATGCTTGAAAATTGTAATTATTAAAAGTTGTTCATAATTAAACAGGGTTATCGAAAAGTCCCCGAACTCAAACTTCAATTTTTTTTTTTCGCTGGTCGTTATTATGATAATGTCAAAATTTCTGTGGAATCTGGTTTGCGAGGGTCTTGGCTGTACATGACACAAGAGATGGCACTGGGGAGTGGCGCTAGCAGTCGTGGCGAGGAAATGAACTACAAGCAGTGCTGGTAACAAAATAATCAGGTAAACCAACCCAACAGTTAACCTAAACTGTGAAAGCAAGGAACAAGTGGACCTTACCTGCGTGATCGTGTAGATCTTTCTCATTTGATATCTGGGTGGATGTAGGCACATCACAAGAGATGCTGAAAGTGTCCCCCATGCTGCATCATGCATAAACTAGGGGTGGCCAGATCCGGATCCTGGCGGATCCGAAATCCGGATCCGGTTGGTTCCGGATCCTTAGGATCCGGATCCTAAAATTTTTCGGATCCGGATCTGTGGATCCGGATCCGGAATTTTTAGATCCGGATCCGGAATTTTCAGATCCGGATCCGGATCCAGAACTTTCGGATCCGGATTCAGAACTTTCGGATCCGGATCCAGAATTTTCGGATCCGGATCCAAAACTTTCGGATCCGGTACTTTCAGATCCGGATCAGGTACTTTTGGATCCGGATCCGGAATTTTCGGATCCGGATCCGTTTTGCCATCCCACATGCGCTTCTTTGGAAAGTAAGAATGTGCTTATAACATATTGTTACCTGCTAATATACATATATATATAATATACATACACACACATATATATATATATAGTGTGTGTGCTCGCGTGCGCGGTTTGTAATTAATTAATACACTTACTTACTAGGGAGGTCTAAGTCTCCCCCTCCGATTTCCATGAAACTTGGCAGGTGTATAGAGCCCCCCCCCCCTCAAATGTCAAGATGAGGAGAAATTGAAGTCCCCGAAACCACGTAAATATGGCATAGGAAGAAACAGGGGGCATACGGCCTCTCTATACACCTGTCAAATTTCATGGGAATCGGAGGGGGACACAGGGGTCAGATGATTCCCACGGCAATTTGTCCTAATCTTGACATTTGAGGCGGGTTTTGCCCCCTAAAACAGTATTTTAGCCGAAACAAAAAAACACGTATTTCTTCCTTTGGGCCCCTCTATACACCTGCGAAGTTTCATGAAAATCGGAGGGGAACACAGGGGTCAGATCCTTACTTCAATTTGTCCTCATCTTGACATTTGAGGGGATTTTGCCCCCTGAAACAGTTTTTAGCTCAAACAAAAAAACACGTAATTCTTCCTTCGGGCCCCTCTATACACCTGCCACGTTTCATGGAAATCGGAGGGGAACTCAGGGGTCAGATCCCCACTTCAATTTGTCCTCATCTTGACATTTGAGAGGAGGTTGCCCTCTAGAACAAATTTTTTTCCGAAACAAAAAAACACGTATTTCTTCTGCCAAGTTTCATGGAAATCTGAGGGGGACACAGGGGTCAGATCCCCACTTCAATTTGTCCTCATCTTGACAATTCAGTGGGTTTCGCCCTGTAAAACCGTTTTTTAGCTGAAACAAAAAAAAAAACATGTATTTCTTCCTTTGGGTCCCACTATACACCTGCCAAGTTTCATGGAAATCGGAGGGGGACACACAAATCAAATGCCCACTTAAATTTGTCCTCATATTGACATTTGAGGGGGGTTGCCCCCTAAAATCGTTTTTTAGCCGAAACAAAAAAAACACGTATTTCTTCATTTGGGCCCGTTTATACACACACCTACCAAGTATCATGGAAATCGGAGGGGGACACAGGGGTCCGATCCTCACTTCAATTTGTCCTCATCTTGACATTTGAGGGGGTTGTGCCCCCTAAAACCGTTTTTTAGCTGAAACAAAAAAAGCACTTATTTCTTCCATTGGGCCCCACTATACACCTGCCAAGTTTTATGGAAATGGGAGGGACACAGGGGTCAGATCCTCACTTCAATTTGTCCTCATCTTGACATTTGAGGGGGTTTTGCCCCCTAAAACCGTTTTTTAGCTGAAACAAAAAAACACGTATTTCTTCCATTGGGCCCCACTATACAGTATACACCTGCCAAGTTTCATGGAAATCGGAAAGACACAGGGGTCCGATCCTCACTTCAATTTGTCCTCATCTTGACATTTGAGGGGGTTTTGCCCCCTAAAACCGTTTTTTAGCTGAAACAAAAAAAAAACACGTATTTCTTCATTTGGGCCCGTTTATACACACACCTGCCAAGTATCATGGAAATCGGAGGGGGACACAGGGTCAGATCCTCACTTCAATTTTTCCTCATCTTGACATTTGAGGGGGGTTTTGCCCCCTAAAACCGTTTTTTTATCTGAAACAAAAAAACACGTATTTCTTCCATTGGGCCCCACTATACAGTATACACCTGCCAAGTTTCATGGAAATCGGAAAGACACAGGGGTCAGATCCTCACTTTGACATTTGAGGGGGTTTTGCCCCCTAAAACCGTTTTTTAGCTGAAACAAAAAAACACGTAATTCTTCCTTTGGGCCCCACTATACTGCCAAGTTTCATGGAAATCGGAGGGGGACCTTTAGATAACCTCCCTTGTTAGTCTTACACTTTGTAATTATTTAACACTACATATATTATAATGTTTTATTTTAATTTGTAAAACTGTAACTGTAGAACAATTGTATAATTTTTCTATAACATTTCTATCTTGTTATATGTGTTAAAGGTTTCATCCTGGAATGGAATGTCTCACATTTATGTGTGTTTTCATTTCCAATACATTCGAATGAATACATATTCGTTTCAATGGCATTTACAAAATCACTTCGGACATTTGTGCACGAGTGTGTTAGCCGATGCGTAGCAAAGTATTTTAGGAACAACACTTGAAAAAAATTCTTGTAGGACTAAGGTGTGGTAATATTATAATGGGATTGAGATACGAAACTCTTGGATCCGGATCCGGATTTTTGGATCCGGATCCAGATCCGAAACTTTCAGACCCGGATCCGGATCCGCGGATCCGGAACTCTCGGATCCGGATCCAGATCCGAAACTTTCAGACCCGGATCCGGATCTGCGGATCCGGAACTCTCGGATCCGGATCCGGGATTTTCGGATCCGGATTTCTCGGATCCGGATCCGGAATTTACGGATCCGGATCCAAGTAGTACCGGATTTCTCGGATCCGGATCCAAGCAGATCCGGATCCAAACGGATCCAGATTTTTCGGATCCGGATCCGTTTGGCCATCCCTAGCATAAACGTATGCGACGACACATGTTTTGTGCTATGCAATGCAGAATAGGCACATTAATTGCAGTAATGCACTGGGCAATGTTGGTTTTCAGGGTATCTAAATCGTGGGGATTATTTTCGTACACTTTCCCCTTCAAGTAACCCCACAAGAAATAATCGGGTGAGGTTAAATCAGGTGATCTTGCTGGCCAAAGCCCTGATGAAATCAGGCGGTCATCAAAAAATTCACGCAGAAATGCCATGGTGGCATTGGACATATGGCATGTTGCTCTGTCCTGTTTTAACCACACATCTCGTTCATCGGCATCCAAAAGCGCGATAAACTGCTGTATAATGTCCTGGTACACAATAGAGTTCACTCGGTTTTCGAAAAAAATCGGTCCAATAATTCGTGATCTGGACACGGCACACCAGACACCAATTTTTTGCGAATGGAGGGGGACCTTGTGTAAGATTTGTGGATTTTCTGTGGACCAGTAGCGAGTGTTCTGTGCATTAACATGACCTGAAAAATGGAACCAGGCCTCGTCCGTGAAGTATACCGTATCAAGGACAGCAATATTGTTGCGAGTGATTAGTTGAAACCACCGACAGTACTTCATTCGATCACCATTGTCACCTGGTCGTAGTTCCTGAACCACTTTCACATGGTATGGCCGTAATTTTAACTGTTTTGTTGCCTTGTGTACTGAACCATATGATACGCCCACCTGTTGTGATAACTGCCGCAGTCCTTTCTGCGGTGATTGTTGTAATCGTGCGGCGACGTCTTCCAAAACATCATTCGTCACAACTAAAGGGCACCCACTACGCAGCTTATCGTGCACACTACCATGTTCACAAAATCTCTTGATTAATGCATGAAGAATTGATTTACTCAAATTTCTCGTTCGCAGCACTGTATGATGTTGTTTTCAAATACTCCTCTAACAAAAACACACGCTCCTCCACCGACAAACTCATCCTTGCAACTGGCGTGATTATTTTGTTACCAGCACTGCTCGTAGTTCATTTCCTCACCACGACTGCTAGTGCCACTCCCCAGCGCCATCTCTTGTGTCGTGTACAGCCAAGACCCTCGCAAACCAGCTTCCACAGAAATTATTACATTATCATCATCAACGACTGGCGGAAAAAAAAATTGAAGTTTGGGTTCGGGGACTTTTCGATCGCACTATACATTAATATTAGTTTAAGTATTCCACTCTAATTATGTGCATCAATTTACCGGAATTTTTTCTTCAAATATTTGAGACTTACACCAGAATATTAAATTACATATTACGTTATCACAAAATTCAGTTGTCATACAAACAAAAGTGGTGCAAAATCAAAAGAACCTTTGAATTTTGCGTAATTCCCAGGATAATTAGATGCCTCGAAAGTCTCTCGTGGCATTTTTGCAGTCAATAAATAAATTCCCTGCCGATACTGATACATCAGTATCGGCTCAGCCCTAGTTAAAATACATACAAATGAACTTTACGGAGCTTTCAGACCAAAGTGACAAGAACCTCTACAGTCTGCAAGAAAGCCTTCATTGACCATGGGCAACCAACAGACTGAGGCGACATAGTGAAATGTATTGAGGGTAAGAATTTACAATACCGGACCCATCAGTAATTTCTATCCTACTTCTTACACTCACGAAATACGTAGTCCCGATGAAGTATATGAGATTAACATGTGGGGGTGACGGGTTGAAATTGTTAATTGATGTGTAGAAGTTGTAAAATAAGCTTTTCACTTACCGCTATCGTTCTCCGTATACAAGCATGGAAACCATGTTTGTTCAACGTAGCGTTCACTTATTCAGTAATTTGCGTTGTGTGAGGAAGATGGCAACTTTGAAGGTAGGAAATAAAGTTCTTTCTTTCGTAAGTTATTTTGAGTAACTTTTAGTTGGGTACATATTAATAATATAGCGCATTCGTTCATATTTCGCATAGTCAATAATTTAGTACACTTGATCCGAATTGTGTAGTTAAAATTTGTCGCTCAAGTGCTACGAAACTGACATTTTTTTACGGTGCCCCACAAACGCATAGCCCCAAAAACCATTCACGCATAACCCCACAAACCATTCACAGTAAGATTAGGTTAGGCAAACATAGTTATATTAATTTCATTCTAAAACGTAAAATATTGCAACAAACATTGTTTTCGTGGAGAAATCCAGGGTTTCTGTTCCGATCATGGACCACTAAATTTAGCTTATTTTGCAATTTCTACCCATGACCCCCAAATTTTAACTTCAAATTTATTAGGAAGCCTCAATTAGTGAGTATGCGAAATATTACAAAAATTGGGGAGGGGTCCGGTATTGTAAATTCGCTCCGTATTGAGAAAACAACCCAGTCCTAGTGACATGCAAGCGACAACCGACACGTGTAGATTGTCATGTGACTTTGGTTCAAAAGGTTGCATGTATCATTGAGGTTTTATTTCTAAGTGACTCAGTGTGTTACTTTGGTCTGAAAGCTCTCTAAGTTGCATTACATGTAAAGCTCCAAAAAGGTGTTATATAAATGGAGAACATTTAACAGTAAAATTGGAATTGTTCCATTTCTTACAATTAAATGCACAATGTTTGCTAGTTTTTAAAACAACATTGTGTAACGTAGAAATTTTCAGCGAAAAATGCAGGCCCAACCAGGACTCGAATCTAGGTCTCTGGCATACGTGCCATTGCTCTAGACACTGAGCTAACGAGTCGGCCTGACCTCACCTGATCTACAATTATTAACATCTCTACGCTGGGAGGAACCAGGCAACGTCGAAGTCTACTGTGTTTCAATGGCAACAGATCCCATTGCGGTAGCACTGGCAGAGACGATTCCATGCAGGCAAAACAGCTAGCGAAAGATCAGGTGAGGCCAGGCCGGCTCGGCAGCTCAGTGGCTAGAGCAATGGCACGGTATGCCAGAGACCCGGATTCGAGTCCTGGTCTAGCCTGCATTTTTCGCTGAAAATTTCTATGTAGTACAACTCCTGTGTGTGCCTAATTTACAAACATTGTGTAAATATTCCATAAATTACTATCTCTATTAAGAATTATGCATAGTTCTTCTGTGGAGTTCAAGTTCATATCATTTCCAACCTGGTACTTATATAATTGAAAAGTTTATGTATGTAACCATTGATTATATTACACAAGTCTAAATATCCTCATCATTTTCATTTTTTTTAGCAAGAAGATTGTTGGAAGAATTGGATTTTGCAACTATATGAAATACTTTCAACTGTTATAATTTTTAGGTATCGGTATTGGTGAGAATCATTAAGAATATCGGTATCACTCAAACCTAGTAAAAACATACCATATGAGATAGCAGTACAATACTCTTTCATGATTAGCTGACTTCCATGGTGGAGTGGTTATCACAGCATGTTACAATGCCAGGCATCCCAGGTTCGATTCTCTGCCTGGGCATGGGTGTTATTTGCAAGTGTCCCTTCATCAATTTCATCATGTCATCACTCATACTCATCTTCGAAATTAGCCAAAAGCGGAAGAAAAGCAAAGTAAAATAAACCAAGTCAATCAATAAATCTTTCACAATTACAAACTAAACAAAAAGATCATTACTACAGAATTGGAACTTCCCTTCAAGGTATTTACAAACTGTTTTTCAATACATACCAGCATTTTACAAACTATACAGGGTGGACCAAAAGTCAGGTTACATACGTAAAATGTAGTCTTTTCTATTTTCTTTGCAGGTTTCTGACACGTTAATGAAAGACGAAAGAGTGGAAGGCAGGATCCATTTTTTCGTCTTCCATTATGTTCAGTGATGAAGCCAATTTTTTCATTAATGGCGAACTCAATACGCAAAATTGGCAGTATTGGAGTGATACGAACCCCAATTGGATTGATCCATGCAAAATGCAAGGGGCAGGAAAGTTGATGGTTTGGTGGCATATGGGGAACAACAGTCGTTGGGCCTTTTTTCATTGAAGGTAATCTCAATGCTGAAGAGTACAAGGAAATACTTCAAAAGAGTGTTTTCCCGAGCATCCTCAATGAACAAGGGAGCTTTCCCAACATGTTCCAACAAGACGGTGCCCCACCGCATTACGGTATTGTTGCTCGTACGTGGTTGACCGAACAGTTCCCAGGAAGGTGGATAGGTCGTCGAGGCCCTGTTGAATGGTCAGCATGGTCACCAGACCCGACACCCCTGGATTATCATCTGTGGGGCCACGTAATGGGCATGGTGTAACATGGACCACAGAAGTCATTTCACAAATCACTCCCACCATACTGACAGATGTCTTACGAAACTGGGATATTAGAATTGAAGCATGCTACCAAGCAGCTGGCGATCATATTGAACACCTACTGTAACTTTCATTTTGCTCTATGTAACATGACTTTTGGTCCACCCTTTATAATGAATATACGAACACGTATATGAAAAACACTTACTGAATAATGCATGTGAAGGAGGTCTCCTTTCTTTGATTTTATTGGACAATTGTCCACTCTCTTCTTCACTCCAATTTGAAGTTTCTTTTTCGTGCCGGAATTATTTTTTTCCTCCTCGCAAAGACTTGCTGATATCAGGAAGGACAAGAATAAACACGTCCATAGTGTTCTAATTGTGTAATGCACCATGGTTTTTCCCAATGTATAAACTGCAAAGAGAAATATGTAAAATATATTAGGAGCATGCTCATGGTAAATAGCCCAACAAATGCATATTATCTAAAAAAATATGAATCTAAACATTAAGTGTTGTTTTGTGTGACTGCAGAAATGGAATATAACAGGAACTTAATTCTCTTTTGTAAAATTATCTGTTTCCAGTGGAGTAACACATGTTCATAACATTTTACATAGTAAAAGAGTTGGAACATGAAATAAATATACAGGAATGGAACTTAATGACTAAAGGGTAATAATCAAAGATTAGTCTGCTTTGTTTGGTGCATATAGGATAAAACAGGAGTAAACAATGTAGCCTATCATATGGGCAATGGAGAAATGATTGGGCAGCTGAACAAAAATCATATTTTACAGCCCACTCAGCTAAAAATGTCTTAGAGTAAACCTGACACCAAATCCTGGTATTCTGAAATATATTAATTGTTTGTTTGTGTTTTAAATCCACTTTATACACAGGAAGGCTAATCAGGACTGGACCTACAGTTTATAATGGGATCTGAACCACTTTGTGCCTCCACCAGGTATCGAATCTAGAATCCTTTGGTTACAAGGTGACAACGTTATCACTACACCACTGGGAAGGCCCCTGAAATATATTGCAGCAAAATAAATTTCAACTACCAAAATTCTGTCAAATGTGTGTTCGTGCATGCCCAAAACTTCTGAAATCATATCAGAAACATTAATCCTTATCAGAGAGCTGCATATCGGGCAAGCCACGCAGTCACCGTTGAAAACTTTTAGATTCTAAACTGGTCTAGGAGCTCTTAAAATGTTCATCAGGTTTATCAATTTGAAATTGCAGACATTTATTCCTTGGTAGTAAACATTTGTATCGCTCACACCTAGTGGCGGCGATTGGGTTCCAACTAGGGGGCCAAGGTGCAAAAGTAGGGGGGGGGGGGCAAGGACAGTTCAATTTCCCTTGATACATAAGGTTAGCGTGGTGCCGAAGTGGCAAAAATGGGTGCAACTGCCCCCTCTCGGGCCTGCCCCTAATCGCCACCACTGCTGACACCTGTAAAGGAGTACGAACAAAGTTTGGCAAAAACTGCCATCGGAACTTTGTGTGACTGGTGGTTGTTCTACATTAAACATTTTCAGTGGTAGTGTCGTCGGCTTGTAATCAAGGGGTCCCGGGTTCGATACCCGGTGGAGGTACATAGTGGTTCGGATCCCACTTTAAACTGTAGGTCCAGTCCGATTGGCCTTATTGTGCATAAAGTGACCAAATAAATGAATCAATCAATTAAACAGATTTTCTCTCTGGTGTAATTTTGTCAATTCAATATCCGAATTAGTTGCTCAAGATATCACCCCTCAACACTAAGGCACGATGGTCCATAAAATGGAACATGAAATCAGAATTGTCGTTCACTCATGTTTTGCTAGTTATGTAGTTCTACAGACCACATTGATAGGCAGGCAATGCTATTTACACATTTCAACAAACAAACGACGTAAAAATGAAACAGAGAGAAGATTTACGATTTCAAGACCAGAAAAGTGACATAAAATGAACAAGACACACAAACCTATTTCAAGACCTTCAAAAACAAATTGGAAAAAATGTGGTAGTCGCTTTGACATAATCATGAAACTAATTTGAGAAGTTACAAAATCTTAGTTATACTACAGTGGCGTAGCAACATACTGCAAGGCCCTGGACGAGATTAGAATGCAAGGCTACCTCATCCGTTCTTTAAGTTTGAAATATCAATGTGAATCGATACACAGTCATCAAGGAAACGCCAGCAAATTATCATATTTATATAATAGCCTAATAATAATAATGATAATAATAATAATACATTTCTGACGAAAATTATATTTAATAGTACGCGACAGAGAAATTTATACTTGGCAGAGCTACAATAACACGCTGCTGGAATTTTCATTAACCAAAGCAGTAGTAATAGTACGTTTGTTAAGATGTTCTTTAGGCAGTAAGACACAACTGAAATATCCTTAAATATGCTAAACTTTTTTTAAAAAAATCAGAAATACAAACTAAGAATCTTTAAATTTAACCTATATATTATTTAATGAGTTGTTCTTTGTGTCCTCATTTCAAAATTTGTAGGATGTCACAAATCATGGCTTAAGAAGAAAATATCGAAGGACGTACACAAAATGTCGGTGCTTGATAGAGTGGGGGGAAGGGGGTGCGCTAAACCACAATCCTGTTTAGAGGCCCAAAATATCTACCTACAAGCTCTTTGACACAATCGGTTTCAACCAGGGTTGTTCAAGGTCCAGGAATTTCAAATAAATTCAATTCCGGTCCAGGAGAGAGAAAATCAGCAAGCGGAAATGGGTTCTGGACCATAAGATCCTTTTTATCTGTAACGTATTTCAATTTGGTCCAGGAACCTTTTTTCCGGATGAATTTAAATATGGCCTGGGAACCTTTTTTCCGAACCACTTTAAATTCGGTCCGGGAACCTTTTTTTCCCGAATCAGTTTAAATATGGTCCAAGTTCCATATTGAAATGAAACAATATGCAACTTGGATCGATTATGGACCTGATGATAAACAATTATCCACTTGTGAGCATGAAAGAATAATCCAAGTGCTGGCTGCCTCGAGAATCTGAGGTACAAGGTAGAAATGGACGAAACGCAAACGCTGCAGTTACGTTACCCTTCTCCATTTAGCCCTATTCTCTCGTGCGTGTTCCTCCACTTGGTTGTAGCAACACCTCTGGCAACACTACCTGTCCCTGTTGTGATATCTGCTGTGCAGCTCATATTGGCTGCAGTTCCTGGATCGGATGCCGGAGCAACACGTAACGGGTTTGTTTGAGCTCAATGTGATGCCACGCTATTATAGTCCATTGCGTTATGTACAGTAACTCTTCGACAAGGGAGTTTTTGAACCTGGACCACAAGCGAACAACAGCGTTATTATTTCAATTCGGGCCAGGAACCTTTTTTCCCACATCAATTTAAATAAGGTCCAGGAACCTTTTCCCAATGAAACAATACGCAACTTGGACCGAATTTAAATTGTACAAGAAAAAACGTTCCGGTCCTGCAGCGGAAACCAATGGAACCCATTGGAATTTATGAGTTCCTGGACCTTTAACAACCCTGGTTTCAACATCAACAAACCTTAAAACGATAGTCATTTGCCGCATAAGTGTGAAATCTTTGGTGTAATCAATTGATACAGCTAATTTGACTTTTTTAATTTGCAATTTTGACTTTGTTGCACATTAATTGTACAAGTTAACTTTGAAGTTTAGGACTTAAATGATAATAATACTTGTGAATCTCACTTTGTTGTTTTGTCTTAATGTTCTTGTAATATTAAATATTTGACGCAGTAAAGTACGCGTCCGCAAGAAACCCCTCAAGTACAGTCAGATTCTTCCAGGAAATATATGTAATTACTTAGAATGGCTGGTTGTGGCTACACTTACATTAATAATTATACAAATCGATGCTCTACCTCTGAATTTTCACATATTACAACATATCTTTCTTTGACATTTATGTATTCAAAAGAAGAAAATACAAATACTTACTTATCCCCTCCACCGCTCATCTTAACAGCTGGGTGGATAAAAATAATGATTTTTATTTATAATTTTTGATATTTTTTATTTAAATTTATTTAAATCTTTTTTTGGCACCGTACACATAGACATATTTTTTTTAGAAAGGCTTTTTCTCATAAACGGCCCTGTAAAATATTTGAACAGTTTGATTAAAGCAAATAACAAATTACATGTAAATATGCATTTCTCTGTTTCTGGAACTGAACATAATGAACCCAATATGAAAATGTTTGTTGTGTGTGTTAATGAAACTATTATAATTTCAGTAACTTTTCTTACAGTGAAAATAATAAATTCTGGAAGTACTTTATACCTACGTATTTTTAACTTAAAATAATTTTTACAGTGTTTGTAGCCAAATTTTAGTGTTTTTAATGATAGTTAGCCAAATATCAGCTGCCATATTTATTTACAGTTTAATTAAAATGACACTATTTATGGTTTAACATTAGTATTTTGTATATTATTTAATTTTAAAAATGTGCTATTTTTGCTTACAAAAATTATTGAATTTTAAATCAAGGGAAATTTAAGTGTTTTTTTCAGATGACATATTACATTTACTTTTGTATGAGCTTCACCCCATCAGTACATATATTTTGTTTCCTTTATTTCCTTTCTTAGAGCATAATAAACACCATTAAATGATTACAAGATTAGGCTAATATACTTTCACAAAAAGTGATTCTGACATCTACAAATATCTTGTGCACATTGTTCCGTAATTTTATTTCAAGTGATTTCAATACGTGTTTTTTTTAAAATAGAATTCCCCAATTTAAATGTTGATTTAAATCAAACTACCTTGTTTAACAGAACTTTTCTTACTGGCTTTTGGGCAGCGAATGACACTTTTACATTAGATCTTGCCCTTTCTCCTTCAAGAGTGAGATTACTGGGTCCGCTAAATTTGGGCTGAATCATACCATTCGACACTACCTTCCAGAAGTTTTTCCTAAGTTTCAATTTTGAGAAAGATAGATTTTTTTCGTGGTTGTTACTTGAAGAGTAGGAAACAAACAGAAGGTGGTACAGGATACAGAGAACACTAGAAGCTAGTGTAGAGCTATCAAGGAGAAGAAACTTTGCCAAAGCACTTGATTTCAGATTTAAGCACATTCCTGAAACATAGAACTTGATCAAGAAATTCGGAAGATAAATCATCTTTATGTCCGTTACAGAGGGCAATAGCTGCATCTGAAGTTCTAGGAAGGAAGGAAGAACTGCTAATGTTATCCATACCCTTCTTCAGTTTAAAACACCGGAAGCATTAAATGCCCCATACTTTGCTCCGCGGCAGTTTGAGGTGCTTCATCATTAACATATTAAAATCGGGTAGCTATGCAAGGTTATGAGACAGAAGAAAAGCCAAGACAAAGTGCTTTTTCTTCAAGAAAATAATAAATGGATAAAAATGTCCAAGCAATTTTTGCGTTAAAGTTTCACATCAGAAATGAGAATTATTTTGACTTTTTTGGGGCCCCTTAGGCTTAGAGCTCCTGCCCGCCTCTGATTTGACATATTCATTCAAATTATAACGTTAAACAAGAATATAAAGCCAGATTAAAAAAAAAAAAGGTTTTAATTTTATTGCCCACAAAAATTAGCCTTTTCTATCTTTCTCACTTCCATTTATTACGTTTTTCGTATCAACCTCATGGGACGCGAGGTCCCTACATGCACGAGGCCCTGGGTGATCACTAGGGAACGGAACTTTATGTGCTAAAAAACTCAGAAATATTTATTTTTTATGTGTCATAAATGTTGAAAATATGTGATAAAAACAGGAAAATATGTGACAAAAATAAAAAACATTTGGTAACAAAAACAAACTATAAAATGCATTTTAAACACCTGAAATTAGTTTCTAAATGATTACCTCTTAGCGAGCTATTTTTTGGAAGAGTTGCAGAGGATCACCATAGCTTTTCCAAATTCTCCATTGTAAATCTGTGACTATTATCTCTAAAAAGCATCTTATATTGTGAGAAAGATCGCTACACGTCACAAGAAACAATTCTTGCATATTTGAAGCACGAAATGTCACTAACGCTGAAGTTTTCCAAAGCTTCCTCTTCCTCTACTTCACTTTTCAAAACACGTGCAATTTGGCACAAAGTTTGAAAACCTTGGTTTTTCCCAAAAAATTCTGTACGTTTAGACATTTGCACTCGTGCGTTAGATCCAGTGAATTCTTTCAGTTTTGTTTCTACTATACGCGGACGATTCAAGCTTTCGTATGGAATTGGAGAGAAAGGACAGGTTTCTTGAGATGTATGCCAATTCGACTTTTAAGGAGGGCTCCATCAACAGTTCTTGCAGAATTCTTTTTTGTCGACATCATTTACAACAGATACAATTTTTTCAAAGTTCTGGGCATAACATCTGCATCCAACCAAGTGCCTCATCGCGTAACTACAGGTGTAGGGGGAAGGGGAACTTCAGGACATTTTTGTTTAAAAATGTCTATTCTTCTAGGCGACTTGATAAAAACTTTCTTCACATTTGAAACCAGTTCATCGACATTGGGATAAAGAGCTCTTATCTTTTCACATATTCTATGCAACGCATGAGTCACACATTTAACGTGCACCATTTTGGGGTAGCTAACGGCAAGGCCTACTGCATGTAAGCTGCAGCATCTGTCAAGAGAAGAACATTGTCAAATTTTATGCCTTCTGGCCACAATAGCTGCATTGCTTCATTAAAAAGCCTTGCTATCGTTACGTGTAGCCAGCCCCAGCTACTTACAGCTATTTTCTCCCAATAGGATCGTAGGCGAGGTGCCAGAAGTCTGCCAGCGAGGGTGCTCAAAGACAAAACAAACCTAGCACTCTCGATATGAAAGAGGTGCGGAGAATACACATTTTTCCTTCGAGGATTTCGAGGTAGATGAAGTCAATGAGCGATTTTATGTATTTAAAATGAAAATTCGCAAAATATGTATTTACATACGGAAAACTGGAAAATATGTGTTTTTATGTAAAATAAAATTTGCTGTGTTGACATATAAGGCTATGATCAGAATTTTGGCAAAAATGAGGGTCTCTATCTTATCGCAGAAAAAACATTTATTTACCTAAAGTTCCTTTCCCTAGTGATCACCCACTTCACCCTTGCTACACCAATGGTTATACAACCCCAAGGCACCTGCGCCTAGCAGAATTTCAAATATTTCCATGTGTAGTGAAATATAATGGCCATTGGCAACACTGACAGTAGTGCTCGCGTCTACCTACAAGAACTACATCGAGTCTCACGGGTCTTCTTAAGATCCGGGTAATAGAAAAACCTGGCAGGCATCGAAGCCTGTGCACAACTGTGACGTGAAGCTCGCTTGCGCGATGTCGAACACCTGGGCTTGACGTGCGTGTTGCATATTATTGTAGGCGCGCCTCCTCGCAGACGGGTTTCTTCTGGGTCTTGTGCAGGTCTCTGATCTTTATATGGGCAAAACAAATTCGGAAATTCGAGAGGGAAGACATGTATACCAGACCAACACTACCAAGCAGAGAATAGCCACATCAGTGTTTGCCCCTAAAAAGAGTAACATCAGTCTTCACACGATGGCAACAATATTCAACCAGTTAGATCATATCTAGTTGTGTGTATTTTATTTGTTTTAGTTGTGTGAGGAAGGCTGGGAAATGGCATTTAATGTTATGAACACATGTCTGCACACACACAAAAGTGCCAATGACTCCAAAGCTGAGCATACTTTTATCGGCAACTTGAAATTCAAACTTAGTAACAGTTCCAAATGTTTAATTATATTTTTACAAGTTTTAATATGAGTATTAGGAAGTGTTTAGAATACTGGAATCGACTGTGGAAGTAATTTTGAACCTTGGAGGAAAAAAATTAGAATAGTTAAAAGCTTCACTGGAGTAATTATGATGTGTAGCTTGTGCAAGCATCCACATTTCACAGTGAGCAGCAATTCTTGGTTTATGGTCACCTCATGCAGAGTTCAACTGATTTTGCTGAGACCAGATATTATGTCACCAAGTGTTGGAAGCATTTAGCTAAAAATCTGACCCAATTAACTTAACAATCAAAATATATAGGGGTGTCTTATTAATTCTAAGAACCATAAACCTGAACCATATAACCCATCAATGAGGGAACCTTCACCCTCTGGAACTCCCTCGAGAAAGTGAAATATTTTGCATGGTTCATAAAGATTATGTTGTTTATGAATCTTTTCAGATGTTTTTAGCTCAAAGAAATGTGCCTGCTATTGTGAAGTAAAGTATGTCTGTTACCTTACCATGAAGCAAAACAGTCCAAATGCTTTGCACAAGTGAATATAGCACCCAACATAACATTTCACAACAGCAGCTATAATTTTATGTTACATTTGGAGCTGATAGTAATTTCTGATGTGTTATTTCGCTTTTTTAGTGTATATACAAATGGCTTTTTAATAATAAAAAGAGGGGAAAGTACTCCAACATGACAGGTTTTTACTTATGCAGGCCATACTTTCGGATCAAATATCCCGTTATTTGTGTTTTCCGCACAGTATTAAAAATGACGAAATAAACGAGTGAAAGGTTTGTGGGGCTATCTGTGGATGGTTTTTGGGGCTAACGTCAATGGTTTGTGGGGCTACCTATGGATGGATTTTGGGGCTAACGTCAATGGTTTGTGGGGCTACCCGTGGATGGTTTTTGGGGTTAACGTGCATGGTTTGTGGAGGTAAACATGAAAAAAAAAAAAATCGAAATAGTACGTAATTTTCCATCATGAAGGTTTGAAACACTGCTTGCGCACTGAAAATCGACAAAACACAAGCTGGCACGTCATGACACGCGATGATCCATTACGAGTGCACGCCATATTGTCTATTACAGAAGCGGAACAAGTAAGACAAATAATAAATCGTAATATGAAAAGTTGACAGTATTTTATGGAAAAAGGCATAACTTCACCTTAAAGAATGTTCCGCAAGGCAAAATAGGAAAGTACCAGTGGTAAAAGTAAGGAAATAAATGAGTAAAAGGTGTCCGGGCGTTATCGCATATTTACCAAACCTACAACGACTGGGGGTTTGTTGTGTTGACCACACACCACCCTGTAATTGGTTGGATGATTTCCAATCTCAGCGGGTTGGAGTGAGGTGGCAGTCGGTAGGTAGGCTCTGGCCCTCACGGGCAGTTGCACCACAGGTTAAAACATTTAAAATCTGTTGATCAAAATACAATTCAACATAATTCTCAAGGGAGTACATTTAGGGGCAGCATACTTTTTGCAACTCATATCACGTGGCGTTACACAGCAGCCACAGTCTTGTATCCAAGACGACAGTAAACAAACAGTTGCTAGCAAACAAATACACACATAGGAGTGAGTACATGGAAGGGAAAATGTTCTCCAGAAAACACGAAGTAATCTAAACCTTCCAAATGTGTGTCAACGGACATCAATAGAAATTGACACATGCAAAAAAAAAACCTACGTGACATGATTATTTACTTTCAATTTTTCACATAATCAGCCCAAATTACATTCAGAATCAACTCCCTTAAGTTAAATTGCTACATTCAAAGACTATTGTTTTCGGATTTTGAAAACTGTGTTGCAACAAAGCGACATTTATATACCTTGTTTCTTTCTATGTAACTATTTTTATACATTTACAGTACCATTGGCATCTGACACAAATTAGCAGTACTAAAAATAAACATTTAAATGTAGACAAGCAGAGATGCACCAAAGCAATTAACAAAAGGAAACTAGCCTAGCATTGTGAATACCGCAAAAACAGTTATGCTGATACTTTTGTAATCTGCATGCGAGTTGAACTTTCAGCTTCAAATTGTCCTTAAGGATAAAATTATCCGAGGAAAAATTTTAGTTTACCTGAATTTTCTTCTTGCTGTTAAGAAAATTTTAAAATCTTATTCTTATGGCAATTGGCAACACTGTGTAATCTGTGGGCAACACTGTGCAATAGTGATTAGTGATAGTGATAACAGTTTATGTTCTCTCTCAACAGGAATACTCTCAGAACTCAGAACCAGAAGTTCAAAAGACAATCATTTAAGAGGAAATAGTATGTAGATTTCGCAATTCTTTTAGTGTCGGTAAATTTGGAACATATCCCGTCCCAACCAAAGACATTCGATCCCGCACAGGCATACCCCAAGATGTAACATCATAGAAAAGTTTTCTATGGCCGTATTTATCTTCTGACGTAAGCGTGGAATGCTTTTGTGGTTAGGAAGGCTTGTTAGTTTAAATTTTCAGCATATGTACACTATAACAACGAAAACATTTAACCTGGCCTGGCCTCAGAAGACGAAATACAGAGCTAGGCCAAGAAGGGGTTTGAATCAAGGTAACTTAATATACTATAAGGTAGCGCCATCCGAAAATTGCCGATCATGCACGAACGCGTGACGTCATGTGGGAGGATCGGTTATGCTCGGTGCCCCTTCGGTTATGTTCGTTCGGGGTTTGGCAGAAGCAAACGGCCGCTATCATTTCTATGCGAGTTTGAGAGAGGGAAAGTGTTTCATTACTTTGAGGGGTAAATATTAATTATCATACTTCGGGATGGTATTGAGGTATTCCTTTAATGATTAGTAACATAATTAAAACATGCAGTGGCGCAGGAACGTTTTTCATTTGGGGGGGTACAAAATTCAGCCTCCCATATATATATGTCCAATCAAGTGTCGCAATAATAATAATTAGGATAATTGTATTTAATTAAATTAATATATTAATTAATTAAATATGTACATTAATTAATATTGTATTGTTATTATTACATGAATAGGTAAAAGATAGTAAAAGAATAGAGATATAACAGCACGTATTCATTATCTAGCGTACGTGTAGTTAAGATCGCCAAGATTTGCACAAAAACAACTGCCCTGGCAGGGAATTTAATGTCAGATAGAAAAAGAATTGAATATTTATTGAATAACAAAAAAGGAGTTAGATCCAATTAACGAAAAGTAAAGTTCCTGATTAATATTTTATGGATATTATCATTAGTAGTGTGCATAAATCTTTGGAACCCTTCAAAGCCGTATGAGCCAAATTCCTTGCCTTCCAATAAGTTCAGCGGAGAAAACCATCGAGTATACAGGGTGCAGCAGAAATAACTCCCGGATTTCATTCGTGAATAACAAAGCAACGATAGATGTTATGCAAAATTTTATTTTACAGTTGAAAAGAACAAGGATTACCATTTTCTTTCCCATATGTACCGAGACAACTCCATGAACGCCCCTAGATTTTTGAGGAAGACGGCACGCAGTTAATGTAACGTCTGATGTTACGCAACTTCCTGCAGCCGCAATCGAACGAACGTGGCAAATTGGCTGTGTGGTTCCAACAGGATGGTGCCACAGCACGCGTATCGATGAACGTGATACGTGAAATTTTTCCAGGGCGTCTGATCTCACTTCGAAGTAACCTTGCATGGCCAACTCGTTCCCCCGAGCTCGCACCCTGCGACTTCTTTCTGTGGGAGTACCTGCAGGCTAAAGTTTACCAAGGAAGGTCGAGGACAGCCAATGATCTGAAAGATGGTATCAGGCAGGAAAGAGCGGCAATACCGACCAGACATGACTACGAGGGTAATGCAGAACTTCAGGGCGAGACTTCAGAAATGCGTACACTGTGCAGATCGGCACACAAATGGTGACTTGTGGCAATTTTAACAAAAAATAATTGGAACATTTTGTTCTTTGCAAATGTGCAATAAAAAGTAAACCTTGTTCTTTCCAACTGTGCAATAAAGTTTTGCATAACATCTATCGTTGCTTTGTTATTCACAAATGAAATCCGGGAGATATTTCTGCCGCACCCTAACTTTTAATTGTTACGCTGTTCAAGCATCGTATTGGCATTGATGGAAATTGAGTATAACAAATGCTAAACAATTATATTTTGATAAATTACTTTCACTACTTGGTAAGTCTTTCGGGGGGAAGGGGTCCGGACCCCCTGGACCCCCACAAAAACGTCCTTGATACCTAGTTATAATGTGAAGCCATGAGAAATATTCTCTTTTAGAACAGCACACACGAATGTCCTGTTATTTTATGCAAAATATGCATACATATTTTTCATTGTTTTTGTTAGAATTTAAGTTTTTTTTAAAAGAAAAAAAAACAGATTTTAAAATCAGATAACAATTCTGAAACATATAAGGCTAAGCTCTGGACCTCATTCTGGGCTTATTTGGATTTCACGGAACGGAAAATCAGGAGTGAGGGGGATCTTGAGCCACCCCAACCAGGAATAATCATCTCCCACCCACTGGATATAGAAACTACATTATATAGAGTTCCACTTCCGTTCCGTTCTTTCTAATTTTAAAAGTCCCATAGCTACGCATAAAAATATCTTTAAACAATTTATGGCAGGTGTGTACATCCAATGCCTTTTAGAAGCCATGTATTTGATATTTTCTCAGACATCTATAGGGTGTTGTATTAAAAAAGAAAAAAATGAGTTCAGATGGTTCCCAATCAATTCGAAAAAAGTCTAACTTTGAAATATTTGTGAAAAATTTCACAAATCATTTATTTGTAATATAATTAGCTGTACCTAATGACGCTCTTCAAGTACTGAAAGTAATAATATCATTCGGTACATTTACAAAACCGAAATCCTTCAGCTCTCAGAAGTAGCAAGGACAGCCGTACGCTCAAAAGTTTATTCTTTCTTTTCAATTTTTGGTGGACAATGTGAAGAGCCGGCCAAGGTTTATTTTCGTATGTAGTGGTATTAAATGCAGATACATGCGTGTGTTTTAGGATGACATGTTAATTTCTCGTTTATGTGAAAATGTAAACTTTAATGTAAGCAGAAGCATGTGCGCGTCACAGTTAAAGATTTTCGCATCTACAAAGAAAATCCAAAACACATTCCCACCTCGCCGTACTCCGTGGCGGAGGGGTTAGCATAGCGCGCTATGACGCCTGAGGTCCCAGGTTCGAATCCTGGCCTGCCCATGGGTGTTATTTTTGAGTGTCCATCAATTTCATCATATCATCATCACTCATCCTCATCTTCGCGATTAGCCAAAAGTAGCAGAAAGGCGAAGTAAAATAAACCAAATTAATCAATCAAATATTCCCATCTTACTCCCAGAGACCTTGTAAATCCAATCCAAAATCTACCAATAGAACCTACAGTGAGTCTCATTTATCTCGTGCATTCATCTGACTAATGTAATTTTCTTAGAATTTGACTTTAGAGTTTAACATAAAATGGCGTTGTGTTTGTGTTGCATTCGATATCACAATTAGATTTTAAGCAATTAATGTCCAATTATAAGTATAGCTACCTAATACATAGGTAAAAAGTAGTCCCCTCTCTGATAAAATCGCAAATTGCACCCTGTTTAAATGTCTAGGAAAGATTTAATTTCACCTAGGAATGATATCGCGATGCGATGAGTCTAGAATTGTCACAGCTTCATCTCGTCTCCTGTGTGGTGAGGTCCTTCTCGTTCTTGTTTGTACTTATTTTTCTTTCGGTTTCCACTCTGAAGTTATGAAACCTTATTCCAAATTCACCTCATTCTCAGATAGGCTAATCGGCATTCTATTTTTTAAAAAATATACGTATATCTTAATATATAGGTTTAAGTATAGTTTTCCCAACACCCTCTTACAAATTCATGAAAAATATGGGTGAGGTAGAGGAATGTATTGTACCCCCCCCCCCCAAGTTGGTCTGTCGTGTCTCGTCTCTTTCGTGTAAGTGTTCCGTTTCGGAAAATTCCATTATAAATATTCAAAAGAAAATGGGGTCAGTCATATACTCTTCTAATGAAGATTTGTATCATATCTTCGAATCGACGCGACCACTGCTTTAGAAATGTGTACCCCCCCCCCCCCCACCCTTACACAAAGCAGCAATTGTCTGCAGCGTAATGCTCTGAGAGTCAATCTGATTCCATCGCTCCACACACATTTTAAACAATTGTCATCTCCTTAAAGAGGTTTCCAAGAACTTAGGTCAATGAACTAACTAGTAGCAAGCACAATGTAGTATAATAAGTTTAGAATTAAATGTTTTGAATTTCTGTGGTAAGGACTATAATGCTTAAAATTTATAAACAATAATACATTTTTTATTGGGCGAATTCATAATAGGTAATTTTAACAGTAGCACCTTCCGTATGCTGTCTTTGAGTTGTTGTTTTAAGTCCACTTTATGCACAGTAAGGCTAATCGGGACTGGACCTACAGTTTAAAGTGGGATCCGAACCACTTGTGCCTCCACCGGGTATCGAACCCGGGACCCCTTGATTACAAGGCCCGTCTGTTGTCAAATTACGAAAGGGGGGTACAGGGGGTACAACTTGATTTACGGATTTAGGGGGTACAGTACCCCCCTTCAAAAATTTGCGGGGGTACAATGTACCCCTGTACCCCCCCGTTCCTGCGCCACTGAAAACATGCTACTTTTAAAAGAGGGGAAAATTGCACATGCAAAAGTATTGTAAAAATTCATTTTTCTGAAACATCATCGATATATTACAAAGAAGGTTGTCCGTGTTCTAATTAGAATTTCAGATTTCATCATTTCATAAATCGTATTATGATTTTAATAAGAAACGTTGCATGCTAAAGAAGAATTGCATAGTGAAAGAGTTACAAAGAAAGAATTGATTGACAGATTTGGTTTATTTTTGCTTTTCTGTCTTTTTTAAATATGAAAGGAAAACCCATAAGAGGTAGTCCCCCCCCTTTCGATCTCTTTCTTTGTTTCCACTAGGGATGGCCAGATCCGGATCCTCGCGGATCCGAAATCCGGATCCGGTTGGTTCCGGATCCTAAGGATCCGGATCCTAAAATTTTTCGGATCCGGAATTTTTGGATCCGGATCCGTTTTGCCATCCCACATGCGCTTCTTTGGAAAGTAAGAATGTGTTTATAACACATTGTTACCTGCTAATATACATATATATATATATATATATATATATATATATATATATATATATATATATATAAAATATACATACATACACACATATATATAGTGTGTGCGCGCGTACGCGATTTGTAATTAATTAATACACTTACAAGGGAGGTCTAAGTCTCCCCCTCCGATTTCCATGAAACTTGGCAGGTGTATGGAGGGGCCCAAAGGAAGAAGTACATGTTTTTGTGTTTCAGCTAAAAAACGGTTTTAGGGGGGAACCCCCCCTCAAATGTCAAGATGAGGAGAAATTGAAGTGGGGATCCGATCCCGAAACCACGTAAATATGGCATAGGAAGAAACAGGGGGCATAAGGGCCCTCAATACACCTGCCAAATTTCATGGAAATCGGAGGGGAACACAGGGGTCAGATGATCCCCACGTCAATTTGTCCTCATATTGACATTTGAGGCGGTTTTGCCCCCTAAAACATTTTTTTAGCCGAAACAAAAAAAACACGTATTTCTTCCTTTGGGGCCCTCTATACACCTGCGAAGTTTCATGAAAATCGGAGGCGGACACAGGGGTCAGATCCTTACTTCAATTTGTCCTCATCTTGACATTTGAGGGGAGGTTGCCCCCTAGAACAGATTTTTAGCCGAAACAAAATAACACGTATTTCTTCCTTTGGGCCCCTCTATAAATGTGCCAAGTTTCATTGAAATCGGAGGGGGACACAGGGGTCAAATGCCCACTTAAATTTGTCCTGATCTTGACATTTGAGGGGGGTTGCCCCCTAAAACAGTTTTTTAGCCGAAACAGAAAAACACGTATTTCTTCCTTTGGGCCCGTTTATACACACACCTGCCAAGTTTCATGGAAATCGGAGGGGAACACAGGGGTCAAATGCCCACTTAAATTTGTTCTCATATTGACATTTGAGAGGGGTTTTGCCCCCTAAAACAGTTTTCTAGCCGAAGTAAAAAAAACGTATTTCTTCCTTTGGACCCGTTTATACACACACCTGCCAAGTTTTATGGAAATCGGAGGGGAACACAGGGGTCAAATGCCCACTCAAATTTGTCCTCATATTGACATTTGAGAGGGGTTGCCCCCTAAAACAGTTTTTTAGCCGAAACAAAAAACACGTATTTCTTCCTTTGGGCCCGTTTATACACACACCTGCCAAGTATCATGGAAATCGGAGGGGGGAACAGGGGTCAGATCCTCACTTCAATTTGTCCTCATCTTGACATTTGAGGGGGGTTGCCCCCTAAAACCGTTTTTAGCTGAAACAAAAAAACACGTATTTTTTCCACTGGGCCCCACTATACACCTGCCAAGTTTCATGGAAATAGGAGGGGGACACTTAGATAACCTCCCTTGTTAGTCTTACACTTTGTAATTATATAACACTGCATATATTATAATGTTTTATTTTAATTTGTAAAACTGTAACTGTAGAAAAGTTCTATAATTTTTGTATAACATTTCTATCTTGTTCTATGTGTTAAAGGTTTCATATTGGAATGGAATGTCTCACATTTATGTGTGTTTTCATTTCCAATACATTCGAATGAATACGTATTCGTTTCAATGGCATTTACAAAATCACCTCTGACATTTTACGTTAAACAAGTAAGATTATTTTTGTGCACGAGTGTGTTAGCCGATGCGTAGCAAAGTATTTTAGGAACAACACTTGAAAAAAATTATTGTTGGACTAACTAATGAAAAATTTCTTTGTAATCGAAGATCAGAGATCCGAAACTCTCGGATCCGGATCCAGATTCGTAACTTTTGGATCCGGATCCGGATCCGAATGGATCCGGATTTTTCGGATCCGGATCCGTTTGGCCATCCCTAGTTTCCACAAGCCGGCCTCTTTGGCGTAGTGGTTAGCACATCGCACTTCAACGCCAGAGGTTTGGGTTCGAATCCTGGCTTGGGCATGGATGTTTGTGAGTGTTCATTCATCATTTCATCACTCATCCCTATCTTCGCAAATTAGCCAAAAGTGGCACAAGAAGCGAAGTAAAATGAAGCAAATCAATCAATCAATATTTGTTTTCACATATACTATCACATGTACTAAATTCTCAATTTTCCCATTAAGGACAAATCAATATCTTGCCCGATTGGATTCGAATCCGGGACCCCTGGCGTCGAAGCGCGATGTGCTAAGCACTACGCCAAGGAGATCGACAGAGGCTTCCGAGGTACTACGGGCTCACAGAAAGTCACAGGAGTACTATCGGATTATAAATTATGGATATTAAGGTTTGGATAATAAATAAATAAATTATATAATATATAATCTATAAATTAAAAAACACCCGTTCTTTATTTATAGAATCTCAAAGGGAGCGATAGTTTGCCAAACTAAAAAATAATCCTATCTTGTTCTCACGATAATAAAAATAGAAGGCATAAAAAAAAAAAAAATTGGTAACTATAGATTGACTCAGAATTGAATAAGCTGAATTTTGATGTAACTCGTTTTTATGTGGTTCTACTGATTAACTTTTAATTGGAGTCCAAACTTAAATAACCGTAATTTCTAATGCGATAGTAGTCCGGTATAATCTATTTACAACATTTAACACAACGCAGTACAAATGCCTAATATTTAGTTTTCTGACTAAATAGTTCCTTCTTATTCATTCAGAACGTTGCAATCATTTCCAGGAACATTTCAAATTTTACATAACATCAGAAAGTATTAAAATTATACTGATATACTTAAAATCCAATCTTTCCCATTCACCATAATGTAACTTTATTTTTGAAGTTATCAAGTAAAAGAAGCAATATACAATCTAGATAAATTTTTACTCTGCATTTGATACTTACTCTAAATTCGAAAGAATTCCCAACCTTCTTCATATATTTATTTACTGTACAATAATTTACGTACGGATCAAAGTTCCACATGCGAAAATTTTTTGAAAAGTTTTATGTGGAGGAAGAATGATGAAATAGTTTGTAAGATAGTAGTTTCAGACTTTGAAAACGCAATTCCAGTTTGTAATTTGCAGATATTTTTAATTTCTCTGGTTCAAATTTGGCTGCAAGTTATCGTTGTCATAGTTCTAAAAAGTATTTTTTCGTATTAAGAACTTTACATACAAACGCGTGCTGAAGATGAGTCAAAGTGTACAAGTACTAATTTAACTAAGTTAACCTACTCGAAATACTTGATGAGTACTAGGAACATCAAACTTAAATGTCTTAACCTACTAATTCAAACCTATAGAAATAGATTTATGATCACACGGTAAATGAAACGCTTTGAGAATATCGATGAAAATATCTTAGTTTAATTAAACAATAAAGGAGAAAAGTTACATGAACTCACAATGATTGACCGTGCAAGTGTACGAATTATTATTCGTTAAAGGACTTTGTCCACAGATTTTCCATTTCCATTCCCATGTGTGTCTGAGTTGTATAACCCGAAAATATACTCCAAGGCTGATGTGCGACACACATTTGTACATTAACGAAGTAACTTGCATTACACTAATCTTAGATCTTGCTCTTTTTGACAGAAATGTACTACAAAGAAATAATGTAACATCCATTGGTTTATATTAAGTACAGTCACGGACACTTCTGGCTTGTAACGACCTTATTGAAGAAGCACTGAAGCAAGCCATCCATGTCTGACCACCAAGCGCCTTGTGACTAGACAACCCAACCAGCATTGCAATTCTGCGGCTTGTATACCAGTCACGGGTATACATCTCTGTAAATTGAGTAGTGATGCCAAAGAGAAATACGAGATGAAGATTGTCGATCGTAATGTCTCGTGTTCTCGACATGGAATAATACTCGGTCCACGTTACGTTCCATTATTTAATGTTGTTTGGGAACGAACCTGACGGACTGGGTTTATATTTTCACTCCTTGCATTACAGTAAATTCCATATTTTACAATTATATTAATGCTTTGAACGAAAATAATGCCCAGAAAAACATCGAACACACGTTCACACCATTCTTCTCACACACATGCACGTGAAAACAAACACACAAAGCTAAGTTTTAACTTCCAAGTGAATGTCCAAATAACAGTAAATGGAGAAGCACGATGTGCGAAACATGGGATTTTTCACAGAAATAATGCGTCTATTTGTGACATACGTGGTTTCTATTAATAGACAATGAAACAATTATGAGAGAAATTAACATGCATTTTCGTCTTTAGGTGCTGAGGAAGGAAACAGACTGACTGGAAAAAAAGAAAACATGGTGCTGTTGATAGAGTGTTGGTTAGCGTACAGAGCTTTCATCAGTGAGGTCTAGGTTCGATCCCCACCAAGGACAATTTTTTTATTCTTTTCTATTAGGGAAGAAGTATGTAATATTGTTTTCTAGACATTTTGACGAAAGGATACGCATCAAATTTGTTCGTTTAATCTGTATTTTCATTCTTCTAATAAGTTCTCTATCGCAATGGGATATAGAGATTCTCTACCTAGGCGATGGATATCTTCTCAATGGTTACGTAGCTACGATTCTCCAGTCCCTTCCACCCACTTGTCTTATTTATTTACTTCATTTCATATCTAACGAAATCACGCAGATATAGTTAAAACCAGAAACACACCTCTCGTCGAAGGTTCCAGATTTGAGTTCTGGCTTTTTTTGCGAGGGTGATTATTCTTGTGTGTCTGTTTATCATCTTTGTCAAAAAAATATTCCTCATTATTGCCGTGATTAACCTAGGGAGAGACCAAAGCGACTGAAATAACAAAAGTACAGAAAATGCAAGACACATCTGCCTAGGCATGTTATACCTTGGGAATTAGCAATCTGAAAATTAACTTGCGTTTCAGTCGACTACTTGCGAAAGAGTTCCGTGTTGTCTCGTTTGGAGTGTTGGTTATCGTGTCGGACTAATATGCGGGCAACCCCAGTTCAAGCCCAGCGGAAGGAAAGTTTTTCTTGTGTAATTTCATCGAACCTTATTTATAAAACTGAGGTTTCTGCAAAACCTTTTGAATTGCATGTCACTTGGTATGTTGGTAATCTGAAAGCAGCAAAGATGAAAATTTGATGTTCCGAAGCGACGATGTATTTGTGTATGTGTTGAAAAAACGCAGTTATTTATTAGCGAAAAACATGCAGCCACGTGATCATTGAGAACGCTTCCTAGTTGTCAGTGCCAATATGGCAGTAGCTACAGTCTGTCAACACACACCAACTTTCATGTTTCCCGTAAAATGATTACCTTTCCACGTTTCAAAATCATGAGTACTGTCTTAAGAAAGAAAGAGTCTGTTGAAAGAGTATTTTCAAAATTAATAGTATCCTCGTTCTTCACCTTTTTATCAGTAGTGACACATGTCAATTTCCTCTATATTCTCTGTATTCTCATTGGGACAAACACCCACATCCATGCCCGAACCGAGTATTGGTAATATCGCACGCTAGCCAACAATTCCAGAGGAAAAGTTTGATACGCGGTTTAGTGGTTCCAAGTGGTTGGAAATCCAGTTTTCTTACTGTGCATAAAGTGGACTTAAAAAGAAGGACAAATCGAGGAAAAGCGCTTGAAGGTTTCGATGAGTTCCAAGTGCCTTGATGAGGCGAAGCTATTACATGATTTTCAAGTGGTCAAGTGGCCCCGTGGTAGCGGATACGTTTCACGTACAGAAGGCTTTGAGTTCGATTCCCGTTCTATTGCCCTATGTTTTTTTAAATAACTCGAGCAACTAATTATTGCATTTTATTTAATAATTTATTGGAGTAAAAGTTAAATACATTTTTACTTTATTTTGGGTGGAAATCTTTACTTTACGGCGTAGGTTCGAATCCGGCTCTGGTCGGAATTTATTCGGCCTACGTATAGGGCCGGTGACAACCCACCATCGTGAGGAAATTGGGGAGCTCCGAATGAGTGAGCGGTAACCCGGTCGAGAAGACCTACAACGGCTGGGGGTTCGACGGGCTGACCACCCGTCACCGCAATACTGGTCTAAGATTTCCACGCTATAACAGGTGACGGAGGAACAGTGTGGGAGGGAGACCAGCAGTCGGTAGGTAAGCCAAGGCTCTCACGGGGCTGTCGCGCTATGGGTTATTATTATCTTTACTTTACCGTTTTAAATTTTATTTGTGAAAATAAATAAAGCAAATAAAATAAGAATGTTCGCAATAAATAAATTGAAATATATAGTCGCTCGAGTTAAGAAAAAAATTGGAGGCAATCAAACGGGAATCGAACTCAGTATCTCCTGCGTGTCAAACTAACACGCTACCAACCCACCACCTAGTCTTCTGTCAGTCGGACAATCTAATCGTCTTATGAGTAAAGCTTGCTAAGTTTCTAATTTTTGAATCTTTGTGTGTCACGGAGTTATGTTTACTGCAACATTTGAGCACACAATCCAATCATACGTAAATTTTATACACAGAAAACATGGGTTTTCTGCACATAATTACGGAGCATGCGCTCTGTCAAGGACTAGAAGGAACCTCGCAAAAGTTACTGAAGCTTCTCTTCGGTGCTGACAGTTGGCCCCGGAGTCACGTGGTATCTCGTTATCAGTCGACATTACCTTGAGCCTGCAGAACCAGCACACTGAAGTGAAGGAAGGTATTTTACGTGATTTGTAAGCTGGAAGATAACATGCCACGCGTTACAACAGACAGAGGTTTGTCTTCAGCTTTGGGACAGACAAACCACACTAGGCATACAGACAGAGTATAATGTAAGATAAAAGGAAATTATTTCCCTGTCTTCTCACACTGACAATTTTATTACCTTTTTTTGGAGTTATTTGGCCACAGAAACGGAATTATATTATTGAAGCCGTATCTCGTGTGATGGCTTGGTTCAGTATGCTGATCAGGTTTTCTGACAAAAGCAGGACGAGCTACCCAAGAACAGTAATTGTCTATCTTTTATATCTGCATCCGGTATAAGGCAGACAAGCACATACCACAAATATGTAGGACAACTATTGCTAATTTGGTAACTTGTCTTGCAATTGAATTTCTGTCATGAACAGCTGCAAAGAAACAAAGGCTTTCATTTTAAAGGATTGCACTGAATAATTGTTATTTGATTAGGAACCTAAAATGACTTCAGTATTCCCATGCAGTACACAAGAGATTCTAAACACACTCTAAAACATACTACTGTTCGTTTCAACGTATTATTTCAACAATCAAGACACAAAATAAAGGGCATGCTCAAGAAAAATTATGTTTCTTTGATTATCAAGTGCATTACGTTGTTAACATCAAGTTTGGATTTGCCGGTTATCCAAATATTATTAATTTTGAAAATAGTCTTTCAGTTAGTGTAATGTGCCTGAAATTGAATGCCCTATTTTTGACTGCGAACGTGTTTTGTTTCTTCAATTAAAACTTTTAGATTACAATTTAGTTCATCATACCAACCTGTGTCCTTCTCCCTTGTTTATTTATAGTTATAAATAAAATCCCATTGGAGCATGGAAAAACCTTTCACTGTTCATAAGTCAGTCATTGTTCTCTGCAGTTTTCAATGCAACATTCAGGCTCTCTGATCGTGCATCGTACATTTCACATCAGGTATCCACATAATTTAATATATTTATAAGTAGGGAGCGGAAGTTGATGACCTAAAAGATCTAGGTATATGACCTATAGAATATCCTAAAAAATGGGGAAAAAATTACGTAAAATGCAAAAAATGAGCATTAAATTTGTTAGTTTCAGTTTAAAAATTGAAATGAAAATGAAATTAAACAAAATGCAATCTTGCTTTTAAAAAAAGGGCACCAAATGATAGCACATGCACATTCAATTAAAATATGCAACGAGGATTTTCAGTGCAAACGGGGTCTAGCTATGGTATTTCAAGCCTCTCCTTACCTGATCTCAAATCTGAGTTTGCCCCAGACGGGCAACTGGTGGTTTCCCCCGACACAACAAAGACTGTCACCAGTTCAGCATTTCTTTTGCTCGTAAATTGCAATCCTGCGAGATATATATACCTTGGTGAAATGATTCAAGAATATTACCAAAATTAAAGAAGTGACAAAAATAAGATAAGATAAAACACAGCGCGACAGCCCTTGAGATCCTTGGCTTACCTACCGATTGCTGGTCTCCCTCCTACACTGTTCCTCCGTCACCTGTTATAGCGTGGAGGTCTTAGACCAGTATTGGGGTGACGGGTGATCAGCCCGACGAACCCCCAGCCGTTGTTGTAGGTCTTCTTGACCGGGTTCGCTCACTCACTCGGAGCTTCCCAATTTCCTCACGATGGTGGGTTGCCACCGGCCCTATACGTTCATCAACTTCCGCTCCCTATTTATAAGTTGTATTAAGCGAAATTCTCCATTTTTATTCTTTCCATATATGATATCAATATCACATTGCAAACAGTTATTAATGGTTTCAATGTCATTTGTTGGGAAAAAAGTTTCGTATTACTTTAGATTCGAACATGCAAACGCAACTATCAAAGTATTGCTTTAGACAGCACTCATGATTTTGAAACGTGGAAAGGTAATCATTTTACGGGAAACATGAAAGTTGGTGTGTGTTGACAGACTGTAGCTACTGCCATATTGGCACTGACAACTAGGAAGCGTTCTCAATGATCACGTGGCTGCATGTTTTTCGCTAATAAATAACTGCGTTTTTTCAACACATACACAAATACATCGTCGCTTCGGAACATCAAATTTTCATCTTTGCTGCTTTCAGATTACCAACATACCAAGTGACATGCAATTCAAAAGGTTTTGCAGAAACCTCAGTTTTATAAATAAGGTTCGATGAAATTACACAAGAAAAACTTTCCTTCCGCTGGGCTTGAACTGGGGTTGCCCGCATATTAGTCCGACACGATAACCAACACTCCAAACGAGACAACACGGAACTCTTTCGCAAGTAGTCGACTGAAACGCAAGTTAATTTTCAGATTGCTAATTCCCAAGGTATAACATGCCTAGGCAGATGTGTCTTGCATTTTCTGTACTTTTGTTATTTCAGTCGCTTTGGTCTCTCCCTAGGTTAATCACGGCAATAATGAGGAATATTTTTTTGACAAAGATGATAAACAGACACACAAGAATAATCACCCTCGCAAAAAAAGCCAGAACTCAAATCTGGAACCTTCGACGAGAGGTGTGTTTCTGGTTTTAACTATATCTGCGTGATTTCGTTAGATATGAAATGAAGTAAATAAATAAGACAAGTGGGTGGAAGGGACTGGAGAATCGTAGCTACGTAACCATTGAGAAGATATCCATCGCCTAGGTAGAGAATCTCTATATCCCATTGCGATAGAGAACTTATTAGAAGAATGAAAATACAGATTAAACGAACAAATTTGATGCGTATCCTTTCGTCAAAATGTCTAGAAAACAATATTACATACTTCTTCCCTAATAGAAAAGAATAAAAAAAATGTCCTTGGTGGGGATCGAACCTAGACCTCACTGATGAAAGCTCTGTACGCTAACCAACACTCTATCAACAGCACCATGTTTTCTTTTTTTCCAGTCAGTCTGTTTCCTTCCTCAGCACCTAAAGACGAAAATGCATGTTAATTTCTCTCATAATTGTTTCATTGTCTATTAATAGAAACCACGTATGTCACAAATAGACGCATTATTTCTGTGAAAAATCCCATGTTTCGCACATCGTGCTTCTCCATTTACTGTTATTTGGACATTCACTTGGAAGTTAAAACTTAGCTTTGTGTGTTTGTTTTCACGTGCATGTGTGTGAGAAGAATGGTGTGAACGTGTGTTCGATGTTTTTCTGGGCATTATTTTCGTTCAAAGCATTAATATAATTGTAAAATATGGAATTTACTGTAATGCAAGGAGTGAAAATATAAACCCAGTCCGTCAGGTTCGTTCCCAAACAACATTAAATAATGGAACGTAACGTGGACCGAGTATTATTCCATGTCGAGAACACGAGACATTACGATCGACAATCTTCATCTCGTATTTCTCTTTGGCATCACTACTCAATTTACAGAGATGTATACCCGTGACTGGTATACAAGCCGCAGAATTGCAATGCTGGTTGGGTTGTCTAGTCACAAGGCGCTTGGTGGTCAGACATGGATGGCTTGCTTCAGTGCTTCTTCAATAAGGTCGTTACAAGCCAGAAGTGTCCGTGACTGTACAAGGGTACAAAATTATTCACAATATATTTGTGAAATACCAAACTTGAACAAAGTTGCAAACATTTTAATGATGGGTGTAATATTCACTCATGCAATATTTACCATCGTGCATACAACACTATGTAACTCGAATTGAAGATGTACTAAGTGAATTTTATTTCGAATAGCGTGAAAGTTAGTACACGATCTTCGAAATGCCCATTTCCGACAACGTTTTTCACAATAATGTGAACATACTACGTACTTCGCACTAGTTGAACACATTTTCAAGATATTGATGACTTTTCTTGTGGTACTGTCGCTTAGGTTACGTTGTAGATTTTGAACTTCTTTATTTAGTTAAAGCAGGTTGATAGAGGTTGTTTGTAACCTTTAATTTATTTGCTTCTGAATGCAGACGTGTGTTTCTCCTTTGTAAACGATCGAATATGTTTTCCAACTACGAAACATTGCTTGCAGTTTGTGCATATACCTTCGTCTATATATTTTTCTCTTTTCTGGCAGCATAGTCTTTAGCTTGTTTAGGGCACGTCTCCTTATTGCGTGTCTTTCGTAGCGTACATCTCTGCAAACCTTATCAACACGTCCTACATGCGAATCATATTATGAAGATAAGTGTTTAGGAGAACTACACCATTTCCTCGATTATTTGGTACTAAAGTAATTGGGTGTAATTTTAGCGATGGCACTGCAGTTGGCTTCAGCACGCTCTTTGGTGGAAAATACAGAAATTCTGCTTTTAGATCTCGCACATAGTCTTCTTCACAATAATTGGCACTGCACACTTGCATTTTTTACATTTCGTCTACAGGCATGAATCCACTGTTTACTTACGCAATTATCGACTGGAAATTATGATATTTTATGTCAGTTCCTTTAGTTTTCTGGTTATAGTTTTCATAGCTTGCTACAGCACAATTAGACATGATTGCAGTCTAGAAGTACAAAAATACAATAAAAATAAATGGAACGCTACAAAATCAACAACCTGCTTGTTCCGATTTTTGCGACGTGTTAGTAGCTAAATGTACCCCGCACCAAACTTACTGCACATAGCAATGAGCACCGTCAAACCCGATCCTCCCAGATGACGTAATGCATACGTACTTCACATAGCAACGAGCACCCCCTGGGTTTGAATTTTGTGCGATAAGTCAGACCAGTTGCAAAAAATCGGCAGCGAAGATGGTAGTTGTCTGATAGGGACAGAGGGAAATTCGTAGACAGCGATGCCAACGCCTCCCTCGCACTTCTTCGTACTATTGTTAGGAAAGGGACTAAAGACACTCTCGAAATCGCGATTCCTTTCAACATCCAGCCGAGGCTTAAGGCGGAAACCTCCTTAACGCGGAAACGGAACACCATTTAAAGACCAACGAGATGTTTTTATTCTCAGGAAGATGGAAATTTCTTCCTTTATTTTTTCGCTCGCAAGAAAACAATGCAATACTGTAAGTGGAACACGCCTCTGTTGCCACTCGCTTGTCGGTAACATTGTCGATATGAAAGAATGCGCTGTTACGAATTCGTTTCTTTCTTTCGTCGCTTACCCTCTTTCTTCACCTTTCTTTGTCTGTTTCTCATCTGTTCTTTCGTCATCTTTCTATTTTTCTTGTTATCTCTCTTTGTTTCTTTCTTTTTCTTCACTTTTATCTCAACCTTTCTTCACCTCTCTTATTCCATCTTTCAATCTTTCTCTTTCCCTCTATGCACATCGCGCTACGACGCCAGGGGTCTCGAGTTCAAAAAGATACATAAGTACGTACTGTACGTTCTTACAGTACTGTAAAAAGTGTACCAACATGTTGTGTAGTTACATAATTGTAATCTCTGCTATTCTTATTGCGAC
>NC_139235.1:35709373-35804149 GCF_977018435.1 Lepisma saccharinum | reverse complement strand
CAAATAATGAAGGAGACAGTAAACACTTACCATACGAATAGAAATAATTCAATATTTCGCGATCTGAGTCGCATTTTCAAGAAGGTAGATAAAAGATCGACGACACTTTAAGTAGAGGCACAGAATACTGACCGTAGCGTCTCTACGGTCAGTGTTGCCAGAAACAGTTGAAAGGAAACACGAAATACTTTAGCCAGTGTTTACTGTAAGGTGGGTGGGTAGTTTCGGGGAGGAGAGGAAAGAGTTACTGGTTGGCTAGGTTGAGTCCGGGGGGTATAGTGGCGTGCATGCCTTCTATATAGGCACTTTCCAATCGCCTGCGGAAAGATGTGTCAGCAGAGCGGGGGGGGGGGGGGGGTAAAAGGTGGATGATGGCAACACGGAAGCAGTTATTGAAGGTGGTGTTATGGCTGTTGGTGTGGATGGCAACTGTGAAATCGGAGTTTTGGGTGGAGGAACGGTGATTATTTATCCTTAGATTCAAGGGGGTGGAGGTTTCGCCTAGGTAGAAGTTGCCGCAGATTTGACAGATGAGGGTGTAAATTAGGTTGGATGAGTGGCAGGTGCCCTTAGGGTGAAGGGTGAACTCACCTGCCGCTGTAGGGATCAGGAGGGTGGGGGAGGTGATGAGTATGGGGCAGGTCTTGCATCTGGGTTTGTTGCACCTGTGGGCTGGGGGAAGGGGTGCGGAAGGGGTGGGGGTGTTTCGGACCAAGATGTTTTGGAGGTTGGGGGGGGCGACGGAAGACGACCCTAGGTTTATCCCGAAAGATGTCTCTGGTCTCAGGATCACTGTGCAGGATGGGGAGGAGGGAGTGGAGGGTATGTCTGATTTTCGTAATGTGAGGGTGGTATTGGGTGATCAGAGTTGGAGGGTTGGTTTTGGGTTGTTTGGTGCGGTTGTGGGAGTTGGCTCTAGTGATTTGTTTGTTGATGAGGGTGGAGGGGTAGCCACGGTTGGTTAGGGCTTGGTGCAGGCGTAGGTTGTAGTTTTGGCAGGATGAGGGGGATGAGTTGAGGCGCTGGCCTCTGAGGGCAAGGGAAAATGGGATGGCTTTTTTGGTGTGGTAGGGGTGTGAGCTGGAGTAGTGGAGATACTGGAGGTGGTTGGTTGGTTTGATATGTATGGATGTTTCCAAGTGGTCTCCCGCAATGTGGATGTCCACATCGAGGAAGGTCACTTGGTCTTTGGAGTGGAACCAGGTGAATTTGAGGGTGGTGAACTCATTTAGTCGGTTTAGGAATGTTGTGAGGGAGGGTTCGCCATGTGTCCAGAGGAGAAAAATGTCATCAATGAATCTTAGCCAGAGGAGTGGTTTCAGTTGCTGGGAGTCAAGGAATTCCTGTTCCAGCCTGCCCATGAACAGGTTGGCATAAGAGGGGGCCATGCGGGTACCCATAGCTGTGCCACGTATCTGCAGGTAATGTTGGTCACCGAAGCAGAAGTTGTTGCAGGTAAGTACAAGGTTGGCTAGTTGTATCAGGAAGTGAGTGCTGGGATTGTGGGGTTTGGGTCGGCTGTTAAGGAATGATTCCGTGGCACGGAGGCCATGGGCATGGGGAATATTTGTGTAAAGGGATGTGACATCAACTGTTGTGAGGATGGTGTTGGGTGGTAGGGATGGTAAGTTTTGGATGATGTTGAGGAAGTGGTTGGTGTCACGGAGGTAGGAGGGCAGGGCTTGGACGAGGGGTTGGAGGTGAGAGTCTAGAAAGGCTGAAATGCGTTCAGTGGGTGAATTGTAGCTGGACACAATGGGTCTCCCGGGGTTGTTAGGTTTGTGAATTTTCGGGAGGAGGTAGAAAGTGGGGGTGCGGGGGTTGTCAGGTATGAGTGAGGAGATGGTGGAATTGGATAGGCCTTCAGGGGGTCCTCGGGAGAGGACAAAATCCCGAATTTTGTCTAGGTGTGTGGTAGATGAATCAACCGTGGTGGGCTTGTAGGTCGATGAATCAGAGAGTTGACGGGAGGCTTCCGCCACGTAGTCAGAGGAGTTCATGACTACTGTGGTGGACCCTTTATCTGCGGGGAGGATTTTGATGTCTGGGTTGTTGCGGAGGGACCGGAGGGCTTGGTGCTGGGCTGGGGTTAGATTGTGGTGGGAAGAGGGGTTTTGGAGGTATGTACTGTCGGAAACATTGTTGACAACAGAGGTGATGTATCTTTCGAGGGGGTGGTTGTTGGGAAGGGAGTGGGGATCATGGGGGGAAGGGGGGCAGAATTGGAGGAGACTGGGATGTATGTCTGAAGGATTAGCTTTGGAGGGGGGATTCTTGGCCCAAAAGTACGTCCACCTAAGTCTGCAGGCGAAAGTTTGTATGTCAAATAATAGCCGGAAATTGTTAGGGGTGGAGGCTGGGGAGAAGGTAAGACCTTTGGAAAGTACGTCAATTTCGGTGGTTGTGAGGTTGTGGTTGGAAAGGTTCAAGATGGAGGTGCAGTCAGTGGGTGGTTGGGGGTGAGGAATGTCAGTATGCTGGGGGGATCTTTTGTCTGAGGACTGGTGTTCTTCTGTGGTGTGGTGGGAGGGAGGGGCAGGGTTAGAGATGGTAGGTTGGGGTGGAGTGGGTAGCGGCAAGGGTGGGTCTGGAAGTAAGGGACATGTGGTTTTGTGTTGGTGTTGTGGTGGGAGGGGGAGGGGGAGGGTGCATCCTGCATTCAGGGCTTGTCTGCAGAGAATGGAAAGTTTTTGCAGGTGTTTTTGGTTCAGGTTGTGGGCAATGGACTGGGAAAGGTTCCAGAGTGTGTTTATTTGGTTGTTGTTGTTGCCTGGGGTCAGTAGGAGGATTTTGGTGAGGGACTGGATGGAAATCGAGAGTTCTCGAGTCCGGTGGAGCTGTGATTTGTACATGGTTAGGGTTAGTTCGGCAGCAAAATTTCTCGCTAGGGGGCGAATATTGGGTTGAATATCGGGGGGGATAGCTGAGAAAGGGAGTTTGGGTGTCAGGCTTTTGGGAGTAAGGCCTAATAAGAGGCATGAATGTAAGAAACGTGTGTGACAAACAGATTTGGTGAAGGAAATAATGAGTGACCGGAGTCGGGAGAGTTGGCGTGAGTTGTACACAAAAGGGTTCATATCCAAATAGGAAAGAAAACACAGGAATAGGGTCAGAAATGGTGCCAGAAGGGCGGATAAATACAAATAATGAAGGAGACAGTAAACACTTACCATACGAATAGAAATAATTCAATATTTCGCGATCTGAGTCGCATTTTCAAGAAGGTAGATAAAAGATCGACGACACTTTGAGTAGAGGCACAGAATACTGACCGTAGCGTCTCTACGGTCAGTGTTGCCAGAAACAGTTGAAAGGAAACACGAAATACTTTAGCCAGTGTTTACTGTAAGGTGGGTGGGTAGTTTCGGGGAGGAGAGGAAAGAGTTACTGGTTGGCTAGGTTGAGTCCGGGGGGTATAGTGGCATGCATGCCTGCTATATAGGCGCTTTCCCATCGCCTGCGGAAAGATGTGTCAGAGCGGGGGGGTGGGGGGTAAAAGGTGGATGATGGCAACACGGAAGCAGTTATTGAAGGTGGTGTTATGGCTGTTGGTGTGGATGGCAACTGTGAAATCGGAGTTTTGGGTGGAGGAACGGTGATTATTTATCCTTAGATTCAAGGGGGTGGAGGTTTCGCCTAGGTAGAAGTTGCTGCAGATTTGACAGATGAGGGTGTAAATTAGGTTGGATGAGTGGCAGGTGCCCTTAGGGTGAAGGGTGAACTCACCTGCCGCTGTAGGGATCAGGAGGGTGGGGGAGGTGATGAGTATGGGGCAGGTCTTGCATCTGGGTTTGTTGCACCTGTGGGCTGGGGGAAGGGGTGCGGAAGGGGTGGGGGTGTTTCGGACCAAGATGTTTTGGAGGTTGGGGGGGCGACGGAAGACGACCCTAGGTTTATCCCGAAAGATGTCTCTGGTCTCAGGATCACTGTGCAGGATGGGGAGGAGGGAGTGGAGGGTATGTCTGATTTTCGTAATGTGAGGGTGGTATTGGGTGATCAGAGTTGGAGGGTTGGTTTTGGGTTGTTTGGTGCGGTTGTGGGAGTTGGCTCTAGTGATTTGTTTGTTGATGAGGGTGGAGGGGTAGCCACGGTTGGTTAGGGCTTGGTGCAGGCGTAGGTTGTAGTTTTGGCGGGATGAGGGGGATGAGTTGAGGCGCTGGCCTCTGAGGGCAAGGGAAAATGGGATGGCTTTTTTGGTGTGGTAGGGGTGTGAGCTGGAGTAGTGGAGATACTGGAGGTGGTTGGTTGGTTTGATATGTATGGATGTTTCCAAGTGGTCTCCCGCAATGTGGATGTCCACATCGAGGAAGGTCACTTGGTCTTTGGAGTGGAACCAGGTGAATTTGAGGGTGGTGAACTCATTTAGTCGGTTTAGGAATGTTGTGAGGGAGGGTTCGCCATGTGTCCAGAGGAGAAAAATGTCATCAATGAATCTTAGCCAGAGGAGTGGTTTCAGTTGCTGGGAGTCAAGGAATTCCTGTTCCAGCCTGCCCATGAACAGGTTGGCATAAGAGGGGGCCATGCGGGTACCCATAGCTGTGCCACGTATCTGCAGGTAATGTTGGTCACCGAAGCAGAAGTTGTTGCAGGTAAGTACAAGGTTGGCTAGTTGTATCAGGAAGTGAGTGCTGGGATTGTGGGGTTTGGGTCGGCTGTTAAGGAATGATTCCGTGGCACGGAGGCCATGGGCATGGGGAATATTTGTGTAAAGGGATGTGACATCAACTGTTGTGAGGATGGTGTTGGGTGGTAGGGATGGTAAGTTTTGGATGATGTTGAGGAAGTGGTTGGTGTCACGGAGGTAGGAGGGCAGGGCTTGGACGAGGGGTTGGAGGTGAGAGTCTAGAAAGGCTGAAATGCGTTCAGTGGGTGAATTGTAGCTGGACACAATGGGTCTCCCGGGGTTGTTAGGTTTGTGAATTTTCGGGAGGAGGTAGAAAGTGGGGGTGCGGGGGTTGTCAGGTATGAGTGAGGAGATGGTGGAATTGGATAGGCCTTCAGGGGGTCCTCGGGAGAGGACAAAATCCCGAATTTTGTCTAGGTGTGTGGTAGATGAATCAACCGTGGTGGGCTTGTAGGTCGATGAATCAGAGAGTTGACGGGAGGCTTCCGCCACGTAGTCAGAGGAGTTCATGACTACTGTGGTGGACCCTTTATCTGCGGGGAGGATTTTGATGTCTGGGTTGTTGCGGAGGGACCGGAGGGCTTGGTGCTGGGCTGGGGTTAGATTGTGGTGGGAAGAGGGGTTTTGGAGGTATGTACTGTCGGAAACATTGTTGACAACAGAGGTGATGTATCTTTCGAGGGGGTGGTTGTTGGGAAGGGAGTGGGGATCATGGGGGGGAAGGGGGGCAGAATTGGAGGAGACTGGGATGTATGTCTGAAGGATTAGCTTTGGAGGGGGGATTCTTGGCCCAAAAGTACGTCCACCTAAGTCTGCAGGCGAAAGTTTGTATGTCAAATAATAGCCGGAAATTGTTAGGGGTGGAGGCTGGGGAGAAGGTAAGACCTTTGGAAAGTACGTCAATTTCGGTGGTTGTGAGGTTGTGGTTGGAAAGGTTCAAGATGGAGGTGCAGTCAGTGGGTGGTTGGGGGTGAGGAATGTCAGTATGCTGGGGGGATCTTTTGTCTGAGGACTGGTGTTCTTCTGTGGTGTGGTGGGAGGGAGGGGCAGGGTTAGAGATGGTAGGTTGGGGTGGAGTGGGTAGCGGCAAGGGTGGGTCTGGAAGTAAGGGACATGTGGTTTTGTGTTGGTGTTGTGGTGGGAGGGGGAGGGGGAGGGTGCATCCTGCATTCAGGGCTTGTCTGCAGAGAATGGAAAGTTTTTGCAGGTGTTTTTGGTTCAGGTTGTGGGCAATGGACTGGGAAAGGTTCCAGAGTGTGTTTATTTGGTTGTTGTTGTTGCCTGGGGTCAGTAGGAGGATTTTGGTGAGGGACTGGATGGAAATCGAGAGTTCTCGAGTCCGGTGGAGCTGTGATTTGTACATGGTTAGGGTTAGTTCGGCAGCAAAATTTCTCGCTAGGGGGCGAATATTGGGTTGAATATCGGGGGGGATAGCTGAGAAAGGGAGTTTGGGTGTCAGGCTTTTGGGAGTAAGGCCTAATAAGAGGCATGAATGTAAGAAACGTGTGTGACAAACAGATTTGGTGAAGGAAATAATGAGTGACCGGAGTCGGGAGAGTTGGCGTGAGTTGTACACAAAAGGGTTCATATCCAAATAGGAAAGAAAACACAGGAATAGGGTCAGAAATGGTGCCAGAAGGGCGGATAAATACAAATAATGAAGGAGACAGTAAACACTTACCATACGAATAGAAATAATTCAATATTTCGCGATCTGAGTCGCATTTTCAAGAAGGTAGATAAAAGATCGACGACACTTTGAGTAGAGGCACAGAATACTGACCGTAGCGTCTCTACGGTCAGTGTTGCCAGAAACAGTTGAAAGGAAACACGAAATACTTTAGCCAGTGTTTACTGTAAGGTGGGTGGGTAGTTTCGGGGAGGAGAGGAAAGAGTTACTGGTTGGCTAGGTTGAGTCCGGGGGGTATAGTGGCATGCATGCCTGCTATATAGGCGCTTTCCCATCGCCTGCGGAAAGATGTGTCAGAGCGGGGGGGGGGGGGGGGTAAAAGGTGGATGATGGCAACACGGAAGCAGTTATTGAAGGTGGTGTTATGGCTGTTGGTGTGGATGGCAACTGTGAAATCGGAGTTTTGGGTGGAGGAACGGTGATTATTTATCCTTAGATTCAAGGGGGTGGAGGTTTCGCCTAGGTAGAAGTTGCCGCAGATTTGACAGATGAGGGTGTAATATCAGATCGCGAAATATTGAATTATTTCTATTCGTATGGTAAGTGTTTACTGTCTCCTTCATTATTTGTATATATATATATATATAAATCAAAGAAGGTAAATGGAAACACTCACCGGACAGTAGAAAAATTCAAAATTTTCGCTAACTTCGTAGCATCATCGGTGTGAGGAGAAAGAGATGGAACCGGAAGTTGGGGCTCTGCAGAGTTGCAGGTCCCCATCGAAGAAGAAGCGGTGCGTAGAACGAAAAAACTCTGTTTCGTCACCAGGCTCGTCGTAAACTGTGAGTGTGTGGGATGAGCTGGAAGGGAGGGTGGGAGGGATGGGATGACTTGGGAGAGACGGTGGGTGAGGGATGGGCATTACTGGGTGGCCTTGTTCAGGCCAGGTGGAGTGGTTGCACTCATGGCCGATATATAGGCCCTCTCCCATCTTTTGCGAACAGAGGTGTTGGCTGGTTGGGGTAGGAGATGGATAATCGCTACCCGGAAGCAGTCCTTCAAACTGATGTTGTGGTGGTTGGTGTGGACGGCGACAGTGAAGTCCAGGTTGTGGGTGGAGGAGCGGTGGTTATTGATGCGGAGGTTGATGGCCGTTGATGTTTCCCCCAGGTAAAAATCACCACAGATGTTGCAGGTGAGGATGTAGGTAAGGTTTGAGGCATGGTAGGTCCCTTTGGGATGGAGGGTAAATTTGCCAGTGGCCATGTGCACCTGGAAGGTGTGAAAGTTGATGAGGATGGGGCAGGTCTTGCACCTGGGGCGGTTGCATTTATGGGCAGGGGGTGTTGGATGTGTGGTGAAGGAGTGTTGTGGACCAGGATGTTTTGGAGGTTGGGGGGTTTGTTTGAAAACCACTCTGGGTTTGTCGGGAAATATGTTTTTGGTTTCAGGATCACTGTGGAGAATTGGGAGAAGAGAGTGCAGTGTGTGCCTGATTTTGTTGAGGTGGGGATGATATTGGGTGATGAGTGCAGGTGGGTTGGTGGCAGCAGGTTTCTTTGTGGTAGTGGTACGTGAGGCAGCTCGCGATATTTGCTTGGTGACCAGGATGGAGGGATATCCACGGTTGACCAGGGCCTGGTGTAGGCGGAGGTTATAATTCTGGCGGGAGGTGGGTGAAGTGTTCAGGCGCTGTCCCCTGAGGGCCAGAGAGAACGGAATGGCTTTTTTGGTGTGGAACGGGTGGGAGCTGGAGAAGTGTAGGTATTGCATGTGGTTGGTGGGTTTTATGTGGATGGAGGTAGTCAGGTGTCCTCCCTTGATGTGCACGTCCACATCCAGTGTAACGTGTAGCAGTGTTCACGTTACAAGGATGTATATAAACTTAATATTTTCCTTTGTTTGGTATTTATAATTTTTGGGTGTTAATGGTTAATTACCAAGAACAGTGGAACCCACCTCGTATATAGAGTATACATCCAGATGTTAAATATAAGTTCAAAGAGTTTGTTTCTTTCTGCCAGCAAGCTGAGCTGGAATTTCATTATCGGGGACAACAATGCGAGAAAGCAATCGCAATTGTGTAGAAGCCAGGCAGACTCAACTTTATGTAAACGTTGAAACCGGGAAAAAGACGAAAGATTAGGCTGTCTTCCCCACGCTATATCTGTCGTGTCCCTTGGCGGACAATAATTTAACTAATATCATATTAATCTCTGATTCTTTTACTTGCAAGACGGTGCAATTAGAATTTAGTTATGTTAAGGTAAACGAAAGTTATGCCCGCGCAAGACAAAACCTGTATTTAAAGAAATTTTGCTTAACATTTTAACGTTGTAAACTTTTTTTTTCTTTGTTGTCTTTTTGCGTGGCCGTTGCAGGGAGAGAGGGGAGTTGGAAGAAGCCATACTCCCTAGTCAAATTAAATGCTGAGTGTAACAATTAAAATTATATTGCATATTTAATATTCACAAAAGGTTAAAAATAGTAATTTCTGCATGTAGCTAATTATGTTCCTCATTGATATTTTATCAATATGTATTTTATTGTAATGTAAAATTGATGTTAAGATAAAAGTTGGTAAATCCTTCACGGCACCGAGAAATCCTATATAAGGAACAAAGCTCGGTGGCCCGTGGCCTTTGTATTCGAACTCCAGATAAATACGGAACTCGTATAACCGTCTTTTCTTTTCACACCCGAATTTCTGCGCTTACTTCCACGTCGCTACTAGAAATTAGTTTATTCTGGATTACTTTGGGACAATTACTTAGCTCTTCTGGTCAGAAGGCTTATGTTCTCTCGGTTCTATGCTCCTGGTAAGGAGATATAATTGAGAGGATTGTGATTGTCGTAGGATATACCAGAATTCGGGATCGGTCGATAGACTGTTAGTAGTCAACGTTTGTGTCCCTGGTCAGGGAACACCTTTTCTTATTCTGTGGTCACGGATTAATTTTCAGTTCTCTGGTCAGAGGCTGAAAAGAGAAAAGGAAGTTGGATACTTAACCGAATATCGACAGAACCTAGTGGGAAAAAGGATTGTTGATTGCTTATAGAATCTTGGTCAAGATCTATAAGTACATTGAGAACCTTTGACCTAGAATTACGAGGGACCTTACATCGAAGATTGAAGAAGCCGGAATAACCCGAACCTTGAGCCGAGGAGACTCAAGCCCCGAAGCGATACTGAGTGTGAAGCCGAGGCTCAATAGACCCATCGAACCAAGTACGATCCAGGGCGGACCGTTACACCAGGAAGGTGATCTGGTTGGGGGAGTGCATCCAGGTGAATTTTAGGGAACGGAAGTGGTTAAGTTGGTCCATGAAAGCTGACAAGGATGGTTCTCCATGTGTCCAGAGCATGAAGATGTCGTCGATGAAGCGGAGCCAGAGGAGAGGGGTTGGTGCTACGAAGTTAGCGAAAATTTTGAATTTTTCTACTGTCCGGTGTGTGTTTCCTTTTACCTTCTTTGATTTTTACTTAGCCCTTTTGGCCCTCCTTGCTTTTATCCATTATATATATATATATATATAATGTATGTTAGGACTAAGAAACATAGAATTTGTATTTTTTTATTCTTTATTGTGACCTGTATATTATATAAAATGTAAACTAATTCTTTTGTTTAATATTATCCATTTACTGAACATTTACTGGAGTGGGGTAATGCTGCTAAAATGATCAAGATCTGTTGAAACTAAACCTGCCGTAAATTCATGGCTGAAAGTTGGTCATTCTGCACTGATACCAACTGCAAATATTGTATCATTGTCGACTAAATTTGCTTATAGTGGGTCAAGTAATATGGTAATCAAATTTTACATTGTAGCATAATTAACACTTCCTTCCACATTTGAAATACACTAAATCTGCTGACCAAGGCAAAGATTCATTTGAATTTATTTCTTAGTCTGAAGAAGACCCTGATATAGGGTTGAAGCGTTACATCTAGAGTATTTTTTACATAAAGACTGCCTTGGTCAGCAGCTTTAGTGTTTTTCAAATTTTACATGTATAATAAGTTACAAAATAATTCAAGTTTAGTATTCTTAGTGATTTTTGGTATTTCTTGCAAACTTCACCACATTTTGTACATATTAGTGCTGATCTGATGAAAGGTGTTCACCACTGCATTAACATTCCTGTATATTTCATATAAAACTCTTCCTTTCCAGTATGTGTGAGGGCGAGAAAAGGAAATTAGTTGTTCCACCTGATCTTGCATACGGACAAAATGGTGTTCCACCAAAAATACCTGGTGATGCAACATTAGTGTTTGAAGTTGAACTCATTAAAATTGAAAGGAAAGACGAACTTTGATGGCACGAGTAGTTGGACACTTTACAGTCGCTACCTAAGTTGTTTTTTTTAGAATGCTTACAGTGATGATACCAGCAATTTGTGTACTACAATCTACTCTATTCTTGTCATGCAGTGATCTCTGTGAAAATGTAGCATGTGTTGTTGTTTGTGGAAGTGCATATACATTGTACATGTTGGTATTACTTTGAGGTTTTGTGCAGCTATGAGTTCAATAAGTGATGTTTATAGCACCATGCCATAGAAGTTGAATTTGGAGATGTTATAATTATTTTTTATATATTGAAGTATGGTTACATCTGTCTTTGTAGAAATGTCTTTCTTCATTCATTTATTACAGATGTGATAGTGTATTTGCCCATCAATATACAGTAAAACCTCATTAATCTGGACTAATGGGGGGATAAGTTGACTGGTTTAACGAAAGTCCAGATTAACTGAAATAATCAAAAGAACAATAGAAAGTGCATTAAAACTCCGTTTATAGCAACAAACACGTTTATTATGGTGTATTTAAAGGGCATAGGCCTAAATACACTAAACAATACAGTACAAAGTCTGTGGGAAACAGAATTTCATCAGTGGTTGACTGCCTTTTCTTTGGGAAGTTCTCTTGTTGACTTCTAGCCACATATAAAGCCTTGCATTCTGCTTTTTTTTTTTTCGCCTTTTGCCTGTTCGGATTAAGCGAAGTCTGCCTTATCGGGGTCTGGATTAACGAGGTTTTACTGTACTTGTTGCCGTGACGATTATAATGCAATTATAGTAGCACAAAGAAGGTATATACTTTAGGGAAATAAATTACTTATTAGAGAAACTAGGAATTAGAGTTTTAAGTTATTCTTTGATGGAGGAGGCTTGTTAATGTCTCCCAAATTTCAGAAGGGTCTCCATGTCTAACTTGTCTTCCCAGTATTTCTGTAAAATAAAGCACAATTTCATCACTATATCGAACTGTACACTCCCCTGTGCATTCTAGTTGAGAAGAGGTCAGTCCTTGAAGTTCGATTTAGTGTATGTCTGGAAAAAAATTGTGTTTTCCGCAAGAAAAAGGTGGGTTTCCTATCTTCTTGCACCGATCTCCCCATGTTCATAAAGTTGAAACTCTCAGGCCATCTCCTATAGGGTTGCAACACAAATAAATTTCACAGTGAATGAAATCCGTGGATTATTCTCATTCATGGCACTAGATGGAAATAATTGTTTAGATTAGAGAAGAAATTAAGCATTTACTCCCCTTTTTGGGGAATTAATAAATAGATATTTTCACCACTTTTCATGTTGTAAAGACTAAAAAAGAATGTGTTGCACTGCTACACTTTGGATAATGAAGTTGATATTAATTCATGTCATCCATGAAGACTAGAAATTGCATTAGAAATTGAAATCTGCCAAGCTGTGTTGTCTTTTCTTCTGTATTTTCTCTTCATTTGCACAAAATAATGTTTTGTTTTAATTCACTGGAGGTTAAAATGTAGACATGTTTTTGTCATCATTCTGTTATGGAACTGCTTTTGTTTTCCAAAATTTCTCTTTGCTAATGCTACTCTAATGTTTTATTACCTTTTAATATAATACTTTTATCATTCCATTTTTATCATCCTGACCTTAGGATCCCCTGACAATCTACTACCTCACTCGCACAGTGTGGCTGTTGGCTTTAGTGCTGTAATTTCATGTAGCTAACTAACTCTCTGGCCTTCTTAAACCTGAAGGTTTATGGCTGCAGCAACGCAAGCCTTCCACCTGTCCCTATCCTGGGCAAGATCAATTCAATCTTTACTGATTTCCTTTAGGTCCATCTCAACATTATCCCTCCATCTTCGTCTTGGCCTTCCTACTGGTCTCTTACCATCAGGTTTCTCAACAAGAATCCTGTAAACTCTTCTTTCCTCTCCCATTCATGCCACATGGCCTGCCTACCTAAGTAATTTTATGCACAGTTCCTTAAATTCATTCACCTCTTCTGACATCTCACCCCTTCATGATTCAGTTTGGCCCTTTCATTATTTGACATGTTTTAGACATACAGAAGTCACTACTTTTGTCTCTATTCTTAATGACCGTATTCCATAACTGTATTTTGTGTTAGCACACACTTTTGTTTCTGTCTTGTATGTTTTTGTAGCTTTCTAGAGGTGTTGCTTCATCTCTGCAACACCATAGGAAGCCCTTCTTCAGGCTCAACACCCCTAGGGCTATAGGTCAAGCACTGGACACATTTTCCCATGCATATCACAATTTCTGGGAAAAAGATAAGTTTTCTTGTAAGTAAGGAGGGGGAAGAAGCGAGACCATAGGGCAATGCAAGAAACGTGGAGTTCCTTTCCTTCTCCCTGAATGTTTTGTGGTCTCTCACAAAATCGTCAAGGACTATCATGTACTGTAAGAATAGGCATCTATCTTGATAAATGCAAAACTTAATGTTAATATACTACTAGTCTTATATCTTATCTATTAAATATTATGTGAAGTTCTGTAGAAACTGCACTTTCCAGAAATCACCAACATGAATCGGACGTGAACAAGAAATGAGTGCAATTTCTGTAAAATCTGGAAAAGTTGTTGCTGAAAGAAAGAAAAACTTGATTTTGAGGTCAAACATATTTTCACATCATTAGGAAAAAGTCAGTAATTGATGAAAGTTTAATCCTTTCTAGATAATCTTGAAAATATGGAGGTTTTTCCAAGGATATGTTTTGCTATTTTTTTAAAAAATCAGAAAATATATTGTCAAGTGTGTTATTATTTAACACTTTTTTCTCAAATGTACAAATTGTCCTCTTTCTATAGATATATAACATGTTACATTTTATATAAATTTTCTCACATTTATGATTTTTCTCTAACAATTTATTGAAAGTATAACATTGAATAAAAGTTACTGAAACCATATTGATATAACCTAAAAACTGCTTATTAGGATCAAAATCATCACTAACTGAAATTTGAAGCGAAATCCTAATAAATATTTTCACAATGTGCATGCAAATTATTCACTGCTATTCTCGCGAGTATAAACAAAAGTGCCACCTAATTCATGAGCACAAGTAAAATTCAGCAACGAAGAAAACACATCATCAAGCAGGGACGTGAAGTTTTCGTTTTATTTTCCCCTAAATTTCGATGTTATTTTGTACTGCAATTCGGTGTTATTTTTTGCGGTTTAAGGCAAAATTCGGTGTTATTAATTTTAAATGTGTTATTTTTACTGTTCTTTCTATGCTTAAAATTTTCACATTGCTTTAGTGCTGCAAAATTGAGACAAATTTTAGTTCTAATGACAAAAAGAATAGATTTATGACTTACCTTTGTGGGAAATGGCCAAATTTCTCCCATTTCAACTCATCAGCCACTAAGTATGAAATGTTTATTGAATGATTTCACCCAAATCCTTGAACACAGTCATACACACCAAATTTCCCTAACAATGCCAAACAATCTCTCTATGACCTCAATATACCATTTTGTGTACACACTCATACATGACCCCTAAACCCCTCCCCTGTAACACAACAGATGCTGCTTCAAAAAATTTTCCCGTTTCTACGAAACTTCCCTTCTGGGAAAATCCCCCAGCGAATCCTTTTGAGGACGCGGTTGAACACACACTGTCAGTCATGTCTCCAACAAATGAAGCCTGACAATCTCTTTTGAATCGAACTTTCACCAGCTTGACTAGAAATGACAGATCTAATATCACTTTAGGTAGTTCTTTTTGACCAGAAGAAATGTTATCCCCAGTTTTATTGCACATTTCGCGATTCCAAAACACCGAAAACTTGCATCCTTAACCTACCCAAATACATTTTAAACATTTCATTTGGATTTTCTCAACTTTTCGGTGTTATCATTAAAACAAAAACTTTACGTCCCTAATTATAGCCCATTGTTCGTTCACAGTAGAATTTTATAATGAATGACATAACCTGTCACCCATTTTATTGGACAGAAATTGTACAAATGGCTGTGAAAGATATTTTGTGAAAAACATATCACATTGCAATATCTTATTTTCCATGTTCACAAAAATGTAATGGTGTTCTTTTGCAAAAATAACATAAGCTTCCCTTCATGTTGAAGCAGAACATGAACACCTGCTGTGATGAATCAACATTATTAATTTTGTGTGCAAGAGAAGGTGAAGTACCATTTAATAAATCAGTAATATATGTCTGCACCAGTTTATTTATCTTTGGTGCAACAAAATCAACCTGACATTCCCCACAAAATGCAAATCATGGATCAAAACAAGTTTTGAGACTATGTTGAAAGTTTTGGTGGACACTGGTGAATTCTGGAAAGTGTATTAAGGTAATTTCAATCAGTGTTGAATGGAACTGTCATTTGTGAAATTTGTAGAAAATGGGTTAATTACGTGTTTTGGTATGAAATTTAAAATGTTCTTGAACTTTATTTCTGGAGTAAATAGAAATGTAATTGATAGGTGTGGTTATAATGACTTTCATTGTTGTATCAGTCACTTGTTTTTGTTAGTATTTTGTACCAGTATTTATTTTTATAAATTTTATTAATTGTACATTTGTTACAACTCTAATAAAGTAGAACATTCATTCGTTTTGTTTGATAAAAACACCAATTATTAGACGAATTTTGCAGCAAATTTATTATCACTAGAGCCACATATTTATGGTGAAGGTAAATTATGTAAATTTGAGTTTGAAATTCTTATACAGTTAACAATTTTTCATAGATTGATATAATCCGTAACATTTGTGACTTGTTTGTAGATGTATTTCGAGTGAGTATGTGAAATGGCAAATACAAACTCCACACCTTAAATTAAATATACAGATACACTGATCAGTGCAGGATCTACTTGACATAGAAATGTGCCACCACTGGAAACTGAACCCAGGACATAACATTAATACTGTGATGATAATCTTAACACACACTCAAAAAGTAGAATGCAGTGGCAGGAATACCAGTTTTGTCTTATCACACAACGGGCTACCAACCTTTCATTCTGATGTCACTGTAGAATGCTTTCATTGTTATGCTAAATGCCTAGTTCTCTTAGCATAAATACACTGCAAATATATTATTTATGCTAAGAGAAACAACCTAGTTATGTAGGCTTTCCGCATCTGACATCAGAACACTGTGATAAAGGAGACCCATGTTCTCCTTACCTTGCAGGACTTATTGAGAGGTTAATTTGCTATGGAAGAACATCCACATCACAGTGATAGAAATGCTTGAATTTTTTATGAAATTTAGGAGATTTTTTTTCACCTGAAGGATTTTGAACATACATCTTTTTTCTTTTCTTTATAGTGCACTATGATAAGTAAATGTATCACTGTAGGCATCGAATTGGTTACGCAGATCATTTTGCAAAATTCCCTGATGTCACAGTTGTAGCGTCGTTGCCTTGTAATCAAGGGGTCCTGGTTTCGACACCCGGTGGAGGCACATACTGGTTTGGATCCCACTTTAAACTGTAGGTCCAGTCCCGATTAGCCTTACTGTGCAGAAAGTGGACTTAAAACACCAATCAACATCAACATTTTGCAAAATATTGAATGCATTGTTAAAATTCTATTAAAATTTTGTAAAAGGTCAAAAACGTTTGTTTGATTTGACCCTTGTCAAACAAATGGATACCCCGTGATTAATTAGATGATTTCAGACTACAGTAACAGTAGTGTTTCATAGAATAAATTTTCTATGCTCTTTACATTATGGAACAATGACTGGTGTGAATCCAACACTTGGGTCCCCCCTGCACTATGGGTTTTGCAGGATCTTGATCCCCACCACCAAGCAGAAGTCGACAATTTTTTGTCTTCTTTCCCAAATGTCAGGATTCTTCTGAAACTGATGTTGATTCTGCCAGCCACAGAATGGCTTCGAATTAATGAATATAAATAGAAGCATTCAATTTACAGCTCTAGAAATCCTACATTTTTTATCAATAGTTTACGAGGTTGTTTTTAGTTGAAGAACCTTGAACATACAATTTTTTACTTCAAAATACACAGTGTAGTATGATTATAAGAAAATAAGTTACTGCAACTCTCTTGACTGTAATTGTCTTGAATATAAATATAAAGTATGTTGTCATACATGTAGCTGTTGTATCTCTGTATATACCGTGCGTCCATTTCGATCTCAGCCAAGAGATCGGGAGAAGCGTGGCTGGCGGCGCTGACGGAGATGCCGACATTTGCGGCCTGTAATGCCCGCTTATTTTTATGGACATATGCAGACATTTATATAAATATTGCACAACGAGCACTAACCTGTGTTATAATTTATCATCTGTAATTCTGCCCTTATATACACAAAAAATACGCTTTAGAAACGATGTTAAGAGCCACAGATAATAAAACATTTCAATCATAGTTTTGACCAGTAACGTCCTGCTTAAGTTTATACCCTTGATATAGTTTTGTGTCGATGGGGATCGTTTGGAGGTTCCGAATGTGCAACACTATCAAGATTACGCTGCAGTCGAAACCGTTAAAAGCCAATGGTTTTCGTGAGCTTCCTTGCAATCCGAAATCTCCGAGCTCGAGTTTTTTGTTCCTTCGCGACTAGATGAAGGCAGAGCTGTGAATATAGTGGCGAGCAGATGTATACCAAGAGCGTGTTAATTTCGTACTGTGTTATTCTTTGTTACTTGCCATTACTTGTTTGTGTTATTGCAGTGTGTATGTGTGTTGTGTCAGTGAGACGATTGGAAATGCCAGCCGCAAGGTTCACGTTAGAACAAAGGATTTTTTATGTATGACACATACGTGAAAACAGACTCGTGTCGAGACGTGTGTAGGCAATTTGTACAGAAATTCCCAGGCGTTTCAACTCCACACAGAGATACGGTTAGACATCTTGTCCTTAAATTACGGGAAACTGGATCGTTAAATTTTAAAACACCTAAGCAAAAACGACTGATTCTAACCGAAGCAAAACTCGATGATATGGGTGCAGCGTTAGAATGTTCTCCAAACAAACCTCTACGCCGTGTTTCACAAGAGGTGGGCGTGTCAAAATCATCGGCACATACAGCCACTAAGCTACTAAAATTAAAACCGTACTCTTATAACACAGGTTAATGCTCGTTTTGCAATATTTATATAAATGTCTGCATATGTCCATAAAAATAAGCGGGCATTACAGGCCGCAAATGTCGGCATCTCCGTCAGCACCGCCCGCCACGCTTCTCCCGATCTCTCGGCTGAAGATCGAAATGGATCACTGTACATGTGTTGCTTATTGCATTTGATTTGTTTGCATTGAAGGAAGAATTTGTAGAGGATGGCTCTTGCGTAGGCTATCTGTATTGTAATACAAATTATGTCACTTTCAGACAGGGCAACTGTGAATTAATCTGTGATCCACATTTGCACTGGAATACAACATACAGCATCAGAAATGCTAAAGTTTTATTTGCTTTTATTTTAAGCCCACTTTATGCACAGAGGAGCTAATATATTTTTGGACCCACAATTTAAAGTGTGATCCAAACCAATGTGCCTCCACTGAGGATCGAACACAAGGCTACAGCTATACAACTACACCATCTGAGTGGCCGAAGAGGATTCATAATGAGCAAACAGTTAAGAAAAGCTGTTCGCCCTTATGTCTACATGGTATGACAGTATTTTAGGGCAACACACTACATCGTATCCCGCTTATACGTATAATAAAAGAAAAATTCATAACTTCTAAACAAACTGTCAGAATGATGTGATTGTTGTTTCATTTTAAAGAATGACTCAGAATTTTTTTTAGCAACACATTCAGTGGTAGTTGCGCATGCACAGTAGCCAGAATGTCTTGAAAACTGATATTAACAGTTTCTCAGTAGCCATTCGTCATGTGGTCGCCACAAGATAAGGTGTTTTGTGTTTTAAGTTGTCTGAAGTGAAGTCTGTGACACTTGTGCAGAGACGATTTCGTGCACGTTATGGTTTAGGTGCTAAAGAAGTAGTTCCATCTTACATTTCAATAAAGAAATGGGAAAAACAGTTACGCGAAACCGGTTCATTTCTCAAATCTCGTTAGAGACTTCCTGGACGAGCATTTCAATGGAAAATGGATAGGAAGAGGTTCGGATTTTATTGAATGGCCCCCACGGTCACCAGACCTCACTGTGTGTGATTTTTTGTTGTGGGGGTGTGTTAAGGACAAAGTTTACTGTACACCGGTTAGAGATTTGCAAGACTTGTGTGAAAGAATTGTGGTTGCAGTAAGCACCATTACCCCACATGCTTCAAAACGTGTGGCTTGAGGCTGACAACCGGTTTGACATTTACTGTGCCACTAACAGTTGACATGTGGAAGTGCGCTAGTTTTCTTGATTTGTAAAAAAATAATTCTGAGTTACATGTTTGTACAAAGTTTGGACAAAAAATATTTGTAAATAAAAAAGTTGTGATTTTTTCTTTTATTATACATATAAGCGGGACACGCTGTATATAACCCCCCAAATGCACGTATATACAATGGCATGCCTAATATTTTTCCAAATGGCAGGAAGAACAAGGAATTTGGGGTGAAAGGTTAAGACAGGGGCGGCCGGTCATAAGGACGATACGGACGCCACACTGCCGTGTGCAACCACAAGTGAACAAACATTGCATTAACATTTATATATTAGCTTTTACATTGTCTGAATTGCAAATATTCCATGCGCTTATAGATCGTTGGTTAGTCGGTTCTGTATTCATTCTTCCGCGACAATTGCAAAGTTTGCACGCCACAGTGCAGGGAAATACGGAACTTCGAGAGACATCTGGTGGGGCGCCGTTCTCCCACTTTACGAGACGTAGAGCATTCTCAGGCGCGGTCGCAAGGGGCAAGAGGCGAGGGAACTGGAGGAATCTCTGGCTGGGAGGACGGAGGGTTTGTCCTCCGAAACCCACCCCCTAGCTGAAACTGGCCCCCTCTCCGGAAAATGGTAAACAATGAAGAGTTTCCAGAAGCAATGAAGTTAACATAAGAAAAAAATTACCAACCGTTGAAAAAAATCATTCTGTATTCCATAATCTTATTCATTTATGACATAAGAGTAGAGCAATAAATAATGCAATTTCCAACGAGGAAAGAAAATGTCGATAACTGAAAAAGTAGACTCTTGCTTCATTTTTGTTATTTACCGTCGCTTTCTGCTACTTTTCGGTAATCACGACGATGAGGATGAGTGATGATATAATGAAATTGATGGAGGGGCACTCACAAAGAACACACATGCCCATGCCGGGATTCGAACCCAGGAGCCCTGGCTTTGTAATGTGGTATGCTAGCCACGGAAGTCGGCTATATATTCTTGTTATATGCAAAATTATTGTATACATGCGTTGTATTTTTTCTGAGTTTAGTGAAAAGTACATTTAGATTACAATGATGTGGAGTACATCATGTAGATTTACATATATGTTTTGATTAGCACGTTTGAAAAAATCCTGATAATGTGACAAAGTTGTTCAATTTCTTTTCAAGGCGGATGTTAAATAAATTTGAAACTCGTCATCTAAACTCACCAAGACCCGCTAGAGGAACCTGTAAACTACAAATTTCTTAAAATTTGGCAAAATTGTCTGCCAACCCCGAAGCAATAAAACGACCGGATGGGAAGACGATAGTATTGACACTTGTTGTTTCTTCGTTTTCCATGGAAAAGTGAATCTTTTTCGGTCGTTGTTTGCTGTAGTTGTGCATTTGTCGCGATGAACAGTGTGGAGAAATTGTTGGTGCGAAGTTTTTCTACCAAGAAGTCTGGATGAAATAATAAACATAAAAAACCTAGGCCGTATTTGATTCTAGAACAAGTGTGCAAGAAGGGAGGTCGTGAGTTCACTCGCAAATTTCGCGTTGAAGGACAGAAGGGTGAATTTCAGTTACAAGCATGTCTGAAGATTTCTGGTAAGTTTGAAGTTTTTACTTTAGAGTTTCTGGTAACACAGATATCACCTTTCCAGTGAGACATTTATTTTGGTGCCCTATTTCACATATCAATTAGTCATGTAGGACAGGAGACATTTTCTGTGTAACTTTTTACTAGAAATTTTCACGATCAATGCACGTAAATATTCGTCATTGTGCTTATCAAGTTGTGTAAAAATTAATATCCCTTCTTCTAAATTTTCCCCTCTGTTAAACGACTAAATCTGTTAGAATTCTTAATTTAAAACGTGTAAAACATGATACTCGGTAAACACGAACATATCAATTTCTTATCACGTTGGCTGTTATACGAAATTCATCATTTAAACTCACATTACTAGTACAGCAAATTTGTCCCGGCCAAATGTTGCACAAAAGGCGAAGTAAAATAAAGCAAATCAATAGGGTAAATTTCTGAGCTATCGCCCCTCCACTTTGGATCACCACGAGCTGCCACTGGGTTAAGATACCCATCAACCCCCTTCAGTGTATCACTGTGTGTGTGTGTGTGTGTGTATCCACCTATGATTGTGCTACAGTGCTTTCAAGAGGTAGTATGGAAAGCAACCAATAAAGATGGTTCCCGAGTCAGATAACTCTGATCTGTAGCCCTAGGAATGTTTGTTAAGAAGGTAATGCTGCTTAGTTTGTATTTGTGTTCGACTGATATACATCTAGACAAACATTTAGTGCTTAACACAAGACACCCACTCTTTGAATTTATAAGGTAAAAACTACCATACCTCTGATGCGATCAGTGCCATGCTCTGGCTGCCTATAACGGCCTCCCTCTATACTCATTTATTAGTGCTTGCGTGAACCCCATATATGGTTCATCATCTTAGAATTTACTTTGCATAAGTAAAGGTATAAATTTTCCTTTGATACGAACTCGTTACTAAAGAACACTTCTACTTGAAAGCTTAAGGCAACAGAGTAAATAAAGTAAGGGTAAATATATGTATCTGTATATTTTGATCATTACAAGTAAACAACAAATAGGTTTGTGGATGTGATTTATTTGCAAAAAAAACTGTTCAATGATAGTTCTTTAATGCACTTACAATTCCAACAACAGGGAAAATAATTTCTCAGAAATAAAAACTGAAAACAATTCTTCAGACTAACATTTCAGTACCTACAATACACTTGTTTATAATACTGGGGTACTGAAAAAAAAAAACAGACTATGGTGCGAATGATTTCCATTACAAAAGGGGAGATGTAAGAATAAATATGGAAAATTAGATATTTTTTTTGTTTGTATTAGAAAATGAGTAATAAAAAATGCACCAATCCCCAACTTCAAATTAATCCCTCTCTGCAATTGCAGTTAGATGACGATCAATTTCAGTTTCATTTAGAATTCTGAAAAGAAAAAGAAGAAATTACAATTACCTCACACGTTAACACAACATATAAAAATCAATGCTAACATGTAATAATTAATAAACAAGAATGCATTCTTTAACCCTTAAACAGAAACATAGGTCTTTACTTCATAAATAGAAACATCCGGTCTGAGACACCTTATTTTTTAATATTTGTTATTACATATTTTTATAGTTTTTTAGACAATAAAAGAGCAAAATCATGGTTAATAACTCAAACTTATTGAAAACTAAAATTACATGGGAACAAAACTAAGAAAATGTATTATGTAAATCACTTCCAACCTTGGCATTGAATATGTAATGCGAAACACCCGGTCTGTTATACTTGCAAGTTTTCAAACAACAATAAGTCTCTCGTAACAAACAGTCACAAACTGAGCAGTAACATGTGCAGAGTGTAGGCAAGTGGTTGATAATAAGGTACTCTGGAGGGGGGGGAGACAGCTCAATCAGTGTTGCCACACTGTAGAACTACAAAACACTAAAGGTCTCACAGACCGATGTTTCTGTTTAAGGGTTAAATACATAAGCTGGAAGATTTATAGTAAAATCAACAAACTTTGTAGCTATCGTACAAAATTTCCTAATACAGTGAAACCTTGATTTTATGTTCTTCGGGAGACCAATAAGAAAAAAAAACAAGAAAATGTAAAACCAGAAAAAAAAATTATAACATCTTGCTCTATTGAGACCATACAGATTGAATGTATAATCTTGGGATATACAGGGTTAGCCTAAAAGAAGTAAGACAGTTTAAACACTTTATAAATTGAAAGTAGTTTGTTACATCAGAAAGCATTTAGTACTGTTGTATACAGAAGTCTTCAAGTTTACGACCTCTGCTTTTCAATTATCTTTGTGACGTCAGCATCACGTGAGCACCCTTGACGTAAGTCTAGTATGGCCGCTAGCCAGGTGGAGAAGGCTTTCTGCATGATTGAATTTGTAAAAACAAATTCTGTTACTATCGCGCAGCGTCGTTTTAGAATACGGTATGGTAAACAACCATCCACAAGGCAGTCAATCTATGATTGGAGCAAGAAATTTGAGGAAACATGTTGTCTGTGCAAGGTAAAAAGTCATGTTTCAGGAGAACTGGACCATCGCATTAATATCTGGCATGTTCAAAAGGGTCACACATAGAACACTTGTAACTTACCAATGTAAACTGGACGTGCTCTTCAAATCATGCAAGTATTCCAGCTCTATTATTAAAACTCTTCTTTTCTGTAAAACTTTGAGTGTATTTCTTTTAGGCTAACCTGTACACCGAGTTATATGTATAGTGAATGAAAGGAAGGGGGAAGGATTAGAGGGGGCAGTCAATGTTATACATGGTATGAGAAACTAATTTTTTTAACTGACATTTTGAATGTTTTCCACTTTTATAAAACTTTTCCTTGAACAACAAAAACATATGTTGCATTGAAGGCTTTCTACATTTGAAATATGGATCAGTATATTTCCATAATTAATACAATTACTGTCTTTAACAATACCTTGGTTACATTTCTTGGCCAAAATATGCATTTTCCACATTTTCTGAATTGACAATATCTACGATAAGGTAAAAGTTCCCAGTGCATATAGCACCATATATATAATATAAGGCATATTTAGGGGATGTGGGGGTAGGGCTCCACACACTCTCAATCTCAGCCACTTTGGATGTGATTAGCATGGAGGTAATGTGATCCTGAATTCAGGAAATGATTTTCTGACTTTCCAGGATCCCAAATGGTCAGGAAATTCCAAATGATCGTGTTTCATTTTAAGAATTTCTCATGCTGTCCACCCTTAGTTCTTTTACAATAATATTTTATGGATTTTGGTGCATTGGCTAATACAGTAGTGTCCCCATAACTAGTGATAAAATGTCCATCTAATTGTGCTTGAAACAAACATATATTATTATTATAATTATATTAACAAGGCAGTTTTCTGTGAACCGTATCAGTAACTGTTCAATCAAAGTTGTACTGAGTGAGCCTTTGTACAATATAAGAAGATGTGTGTATAATTTTGAGTAAGTTTACTTCAAATCATAACAAACAACCCACAAATATTGTGGGGAAACCTTCACAGGTATACTCGGTGAAAACCTAAAGAAGACAGCAGCACATAATAAGAAAATAAAGGGCAATCTATGGAGAAATTATGCTAGTCATTGAACTATGCAGCAATAAAAGGATTGGATTTTTGTTTTAAGTCCACTTTATGCACATTAAAGCTAATCGGGACTACATGTACAGTTTAAAGTGGGATCCGAACCAGTGTGCAATGTGCCTCCACCAGGTATCGAACCCGGAACCACTTGATTTACAAGGCAATGACGTAACCACTACGCCATCGGGGAGGCCTGCAGCAATAAAAGGTAATTTAGAAGAGTCAATTGGAAAATGTGTAAATATACAAAGCCATGTCTGTAGTGGACATGTTGAATGGTTTAATCATGAACAGGCCAACAAGTGTTGAAGTTCTTTTTTTTTTTTTTTTTTTTTGTATGTCTCTTCATCGATTTCATCAAATTATAATTCAATCTCATCATGATTAGCCATATGCCGTGGTGGTCTAGTTGGGTGCCACACAGGAGACGCGGGTTCGATTCTCAGGCTGGGTGATATAAGGTAGGAATTTTTCTGGCAAAAAGCAGCTCTGGGGCTCACCCCGCCTCAAATCAATCGGTACCTGGAGGGAGGGGTGGTAAAGGCAACTGGAGCATAGTGCTGATCATATCACCTCCAAAAATGGCCGAGACCAAGAATGTGCAGGTCTCCTACCCTAACATCCCCTAAATGTGCCTTCATGGCACAGTGCTACCTGCACAGGGAACTTTTACCTTTATGATCACCCATGCACATTGAATGTGAAAGACAAAGAGAATAAAAAGCATTGGGATGATTAATACAAATTATGAAGTTGGGATGGTATCTGGCATCAATTACAGGAGAAGAGGGAGGGACAGGATTTCTTACAGGGATGTAGGAATCAGCTTTGGTGATTGTCTGTTGATGAGGGTGGAGATATAGCCATGGTTGACTATTGTCCTCTGATGGGACAGAACAGAATGGTGCTTCAGGTATGGTTGGGTTGGCAACTGGAGACAAGAAGGTTCTGAAAGTGGTTGGTGGATCTGTAGGAATGGCCACACAGTCCAGAATAATCAGGTTGGTTGATTTGGTGTTTTTTAAGTCCACTTTATGCCAGGGTTGGCCCGAGTGTGCCCAGCCCAGTTTTCCCCATGCGGGATTTTTCAGAAAAACCCACCAAAAAAACCCAGTGAAAATGTGGCTTTCAAAAAAAATTTGTAAACTATTGCTTTAAATACTTGTGAGGTTCTAAGATTGTCCAAAAGTTTTCGAAAACTTGTAAAGAGAATGCTTAGAATAGCTTATAATACTAAAAATAATGAATATAGAACAAGTCCTAGTGGTTTTTTTCTGGTTATTTTCCCCAATTCATGCTAGAAGTGGACTTTTAACAAATAACAAGAATATATATATATCCAAGAAACAAGAAAGAAAAAGTATCAGACATTTTTAGATAAAACATTTGCATTGATTGATGCAACATAGTTGAACAAAGCTTATAATTTTTAATTGTGGTAGCATTATGGTTATCAGTCACGTCCGTATGTGGGGGAACCAATAGTGGCACATCATAGTTTCAACTGTGATGATTAGGGCTCGGAAGCTGAAAACCTATAAATTGCCAAAAAAAGACCTATAAAAAGACCTAAAAATGGAAAAAAGTATGTATAAATGCCATCCAAATTAATTAATAACTTGAGTTTTAATTACATATTTAATGTATATCCGTGCTGAAAGCTTCAAAACAAGAGAAAGTTGCCACTTACAGCGCAACTTTCCAGACAAGTTACGGTTAAAGGACCTTGTACTGTACCTGCTTCAGTCGTCCAAAAATGTTTTTCTCTCGTTTCAGGAATGGTTGAAATATATATATATATCTATATATATATATATATATATATATATATATATATATATATATATATATATATATATATATATATATATATATATATATATATATATATATATATATATATATATATATATATATATATATATATATATATATATATATATATATATATATATATATATATTTCTTTACTACAGAAAGGATGTTTAAGAGGTGATGATCTGATGATGATTCGAATTGAGAATGAGCAGTAAAAACGTTGTCGAAAGAAGGTGAAGTTGCAAAAAAAAAGCTGTTAAGACCTAAAAAAAAAGGCTAAAAAAGGACAAATAAAACCCACCTTTTTCTGGCCTACAATGACCCAAAATGAACATATATTATGTTGGGCCTAGTCTTCAGACACTAGGAAAAGAAAGGATATTTCCTCAACTTCCAAGCCCTAGTGATGATCAATTGATACAATAATTTTTGGCAGCATTATAAGGGCAAATTGAGTACATTTTATTGAAATGTCATTAATTGTGGTATAATTAAAACGGAACATTCTTTAAATGATTTTTCTCATTTCTCAACATAATGGGTTGCTTGCCTATTCAACATAAATGTTATTTATATCTGATTTGGAGCTCTATACACATGCAAGTCTTGCACCTTCATGATCTACCACAATTTCAGTTTTCTTTTTTTTCTTCTTTTTAAGGGTGTAGGGTACTCAAGTAAATACTGTGCAAATGTATACCGTACTTTCATATTTTGATAATTTTTGACATTTTCAAACCTTTGAATAGACTATAGTTTTGAGCTTTGAGCATGAAAGTTACAGGAGAATTATGTACTTGCACTATAATTTGACCATAAAATCATCAAAATATGGTGCATGAGTTAGGGTGGATGGGCAGTCATCTATTTAGTGACCATGCTGGCGTAAATTTAGAATCATTTAGGTAAAATTATTTCTGCAGCTAGAAGACTTGTGAGCAAAATTTTCGATACAGCTCTATGCTCTGCTCCACATTTTTTTTCCAAAACTGTCAAGAATATATTTTCGGAGTACATATAAGGAATTAAACTGAGTCATTTTAGAGATTTCATTGGTCCGCAATTTTGCAGTAAAAATTTTAAAATAATATTTCATAGCTTACGAGGGGAGTGGTGGTAAAATCACAAATGTTGCATTTATGATGGCAGTTATCATAAATGCAAAGTTTTCGAGTTGCATTTTTTATAACTTGAAAGTTTGGTCTCAAATTTTATTTGAGAAAAATTGGTCATCATGTTTAAAGATAGTACACGACAGACCGGTTTAACATGTCATGCGAGAGCTTTAAATTATGGTCATATATCATGAATAAATAATAAATAATTATAGATGTTTTCTGTGTACATGGGTATGTTTGCAAATACAATTATGCCTGTATGTGTGTATATTTGTTTATATGAGTAATTACATGTGTATAGTTATAAATGCCTCAGTCTGTATATACAAGGGTCGTTCAAGGTTGACCGGGACTTTTATTTCTGCAGAGGAAATAGGTAGCAGAAGAAACACCAAACTATGTCAGTTTTTCAAAGTATTCTCCGTGCACGCCGAGGCACCGTTGCCATCGTTCTGGCAGCTCCCGAATTCCTTTGGCGTAGAAAGAACTTGATTGTTGTTGTAGCCACTGCGTTTTGCTTTTCTTGGGGGGGGGGGGGGGTAACCTTTATGCCGCCACTCCATGCTGCGTCTTTTGGTCCCTGGGGTTGAATTGTGCAACCATGTTTCATCACACGTGATGATGGATTGCAACAATTCATCACCTTCTGCTCGAAACCGATTCAGAAGCTGTTCACAGACAGTCCTGCGTGTCCACTTCTGATCGAATGTCAGCTGGCGGGGAACCCACCTTGCACAGATTTTGCGGAAGCGTAAATGGTCGTGAATTATTGTCTCAACACTCCCGACACTGATATTCACCTCGGCAGCCATATCCCGCACTGTTACTCGCCGGTTCTCAAGAATCATTTGCTCAACACGTGCGATATTCACTGGTGTGACTGCAGTCGGGCAAATGTGTCCATGCGCTTCATTTATCACCAGCTCCCGTCCTTCGCGAAACTGCTCACACCATTCGTACACTCTTGTCCGCGACATCGTTTGTTCACCATACTGTGCTTGCAATCGTCTGAAAATCTCAGCTGGTTTCACTTTCTCCTTCACGAGGAATTTAAGTACACACCGCTGCTTCACAGCCACAGACACACTGCTTGCCGCCATGTTCGCTGCAAGTGCTGCGCATGCGCGAAATACGTCATGCCGGGCAGTAGTTACTCGCGAAGGAATACATTACGTCACCCGCACGTTTCATCATGATCCGGCTATTCATCGATTTTTTACGTACGAAAATCCCGGTCAACCTTGAACGACCCTTGTATCTTGTTCTACCTCAGTGAATATCATTTTTGGATTTATGTTCTCTAGAATACTTGTGCTGATGTTCTTTATGAAACGATTATTGTAGTTTTGCTCTCCTTCTTCTTCTTTTGTTTTGTATTGTTGGAATTATAATTTTTAATTGTTTAAAATATACATGGGGAAATAATATATATATATATATATATATATATATATATATATATATAATGGATAAAAGCAAGGAGGGCCAAAAGGGCTAAGTAAAAATCAAATAAGGTAAAAGGAAACACTCACCGGACAGTAGAAAAATTCAAAATTTTCGCTAATTTATAGCATCATCGGTGTGAGAAGAAACAGAAGACGGAACCGGAAGTTGGGGTCCTGCAGAGTTGCCAGGTCCCCATTGAAGAAGAAGCGGTGCGTAGAACGAAAAAAACACTGTTTCGTCACCAGGCTTGTCGTAAACTGTGAGTGGGGAGGATGAGTTGGGAGGGAGGGCGGGAGGGTGGGTGAGGGTGGGCATTACTGGGTGGCCTTGTTCAGGCCAGGTGGAGTGGTTGCACTCATGGCCGATATATAGGCCCTCTCCCATCTTTTGCGAACAGAGGTGTTGGCTGGTTGGGGTAGGAGGTGGATGATCGCTACCCGGAAGCAGTCGTTGAAACTGATGTTGTGGTGGTTGGTGTGGACGGCGACAGTGAAGTCCAGGTTGTGGGTGGAGGAGCGGTGGTTATTGATGCGGAGGTTGAGGGCCGTTGATGTTTCCCCCAGGTAAAAATCACCACAGATGTTGCAGGTGAGGATGTAGATAAGGTTTGAGGCATGGCAGGTCCCTTTGGGATGGAGGGTAAATTTGCCAGTGGCCGTGTGCACCTGGAGGGTGTGAGAAGTGATGAGGATGGGACAGGTCTTGCACCTGGGTCGGTTGCATTTATGGGCAGGGGGGTGTTGGATGTGTGGTGAAGGAGTGTTGTGGACCAGGATGTTTTGGAGGTTAGGGGGGCGTTTGAAAACCACCCTGGGTTTGTCGGGAAATATGTTTTTGGTTTCGGGATCACTGTGGAGGATTGGGAGAAGAGAGTGCAGTGTGTGCCTGATTTTGTTGAGGTGGGGATGATATTGGGTGATGAGTGCAGGTGGGTTGGTGGCAGCAGGTTTCTTGGTGGTAGTGGTATGTGAGGCAGCTCGTGATATTTGCTTGGTGACCAGGATGGAGGGATATCCACGGTTAACCAGGGCCTGGTGTAGGCGGAGGTTATAATTCTGGCGGGAGGTGGGTGAAGAGTTCAGGCGCTGTCCCCTGAGGGCCAGAGAGAATGGAATTGCTTTTTTGGTGTGGAACGGGTGGGAGCTGGAGAAGTGTAGGTATTGCATGTGGTTGGTGGGTTTTATGTGGATGGAGGTAGTCAGGTGTCCTCCCTCGATGTGCACGTCCACATCCAGGAAGGTTATCTGGTTGGGGGAGTGTGTCCAGGTGAATTTTAGGGAACGGAAGTGGTTAAGTTGGTCCAGGAAGGCTGACAAGGATGGTTCTCCATGTGTCCAGAGCATGAAGATGTCGTCGATGAAGCGGAGCCAGAGGAGGGGTTGGGTAGCCAAAAACTCTTGCTCAAGTTGGCCCATGAAGAGGTTTGCATAGGATGGGGCCATTCTGGTACCCATGGCTGTACCTCGGATCTGTAGGAAATTTTGGTTTTCAAAGGTGAAGTTGTTACAAGTGAGGACAAGGTGGGCTAGGTGGGTCAGGAAGTTGGTGCTGGGGTTGTGAGGTTTGGGTCTGCTATTGAGATAGAATTCTATGGAGCGGAGGCCATGGGAGTGAGGTATGTTGGTGTAGAGGGAAGTGACATCAATGGTGGCAAGGATGGTATTTGGGGGCAATGATGGGAGGGTGCTGATTTTCTGGAGGAAGTGGTTGGTGTCACGGAGGTAGGAGGGCAGAGCTTTCACAAGAGGCTGGAGATGGGAGTCACTTCCTCCAGAAAATCAGCACCCTCCCATCATTGCCCCCAAATACCATCCTTGCCACCATTGATGTCACTTCCCTCTACACCAACATACCTCACTCCCATGGCCTCCGCTCCATAGAATTCTATCTCAATAGCAGACCCAAACCTCACAACCCCAGCACCAACTTCCTGACCCACCTAGCCCACCTTGTCCTCACTTGTAACAACTTCACCTTTGAAAACCAAAATTTCCTACAGATCCGAGGTACAGCCATGGGTACCAGAATGGCCCCATCCTATGCAAACCTCTTCATGGGCCAACTTGAGCAAGAGTTTTTGGCTACCCAACCCCTCCTCTGGCTCCGCTTCATCGACGACATCTTCATGCTCTGGACACATGGAGAACCATCCTTGTCAGCCTTCCTGGACCAACTTAACCACTTCCGTTCCCTAAAATTCACCTGGACACACTCCCCCAACCAGATAACCTTCCTGGATGTGGACGTGCACATCGAGGGAGGACACCTGACTACCTCCATCCACATAAAACCCACCAACCACATGCAATACCTACACTTCTCCAGCTCCCACCCGTTCCACACCAAAAAAGCAATTCCATTCTCTCTGGCCCTCAGGGGACAGCGCCTGAACTCTTCACCCACCTCCCGCCAGAATTATAACCTCCGCCTACACCAGGCCCTGGTTAACCGTGGATATCCCTCCATCCTGGTCACCAAGCAAATATCACGAGCTGCCTCACATACCACTACCACCAAGAAACCTGCTGCCACCAACCCACCTGCACTCATCACCCAATATCATCCCCACCTCAACAAAATCAGGCACACACTGCACTCTCTTCTCCCAATCCTCCACAGTGATCCCGAAACCAAAAACATATTTCCCGACAAACCCAGGGTGGTTTTCAAACGCCCCCCTAACCTCCAAAACATCCTGGTCCACAACACTCCTTCACCACACATCCAACACCCCCCTGCCCATAAATGCAACCGACCCAGGTGCAAGACCTGTCCCATCCTCATCACTTCTCACACCCTCCAGGTGCACACGGCCACTGGCAAATTTACCCTCCATCCCAAAGGGACCTGCCATGCCTCAAACCTTATCTACATCCTCACCTGCAACATCTGTGGTGATTTTTACCTGGGGGAAACATCAACGGCCCTCAACCTCCGCATCAATAACCACCGCTCCTCCACCCACAACCTGGACTTCACTGTCGCCGTCCACACCAACCACCACAACATCAGTTTCAACGACTGCTTCCGGGTAGCGATCATCCACCTCCTACCCCAACCAGCCAACACCTCTGTTCGCAAAAGATGGGAGAGGGCCTATATATCGGCCATGAGTGCAACCACTCCACCTGGCCTGAACAAGGCCACCCAGTAATGCCCACCCTCACCCACCCTCCCGCCCTCCCTCCCAACTCATCCTCCCCACTCACAGTTTACGACAAGCCTGGTGACGAAACAGTGTTTTTTTCGTTCTACGCACCGCTTCTTCTTCAATGGGGACCTGGCAACTCTGCAGGACCCCAACTTCCGGTTCCGTCTTCTGTTTCTTCTCACACCGATGATGCTATAAATTAGCGAAAATTTTGAATTTTTCTACTGTCCGGTGAGTGTTTCCTTTTACCTTATTTGATTTTTATATATATATATATATATATATATATATATGTATATATATATGTAAGCCTATTGTAATTTGAGCGAAAGCTCTGTTATAGGTGAAATAAATAAATATTTGACTAGGTTACATTCTTGAAGATTAAGAAACTCAAGTCTCGGCAATGTTATGGCATCATTTGAGTTTTAAGCTTTTAATAAAAACTGTAATATATTGTGTGCTTAAGGAAAGGTGAGGGTAAGTCACCAATTTTGAGACCACGATAACTGCAGTAAAGTTCAAGGTTTTAGCTGAAATTAATCACATTTGTTCAAAGCATTTAAACATTGTAGATGAAAAATGGATTTTTCATATGCTGAGGTAGATTCAAATTCTGATTACACTTTCAAATGACTAAACTACATTTCTGGAGATAAAGAAAAACTCTCTTAAGATTTTTAGGGCATCCATCACTTAAGCTGCAGTTCACAATAAATGTTTTGAAATATAGTGCATGTTTGGGGAGCCTTGGGGACCAAATTGGGGGGGGGGGGGGGGGTCAGGAGAACTGCCATCTTCATAACAGCCAGACAATTGAATGTGGCAAAATTATAATTTGGCATGGGCGGAGGAGGTAATTATGCTTGAAACATCCAGAAAAATAATGGGAAAAGACAACTGTGATAAACTGTGAACAAATTGTATTGAAGCAGATTGGAAACATTGTGTTGCATAGTATTCTTGGATTATTTAATGGTCTATGGCATATGAAATAAATGAGATAATAAATGTGTTTGTAGCTGTAACATAATTCATTCCAACAAAGGCACAACACTGCATTCACAAAATAATTTGTTTCATAAACTGAAGTTCAGAATGGAATATTCACTAATAGTACTTACTAAAAATGTCCTGCATCTTGAAAAACATACTTTAATATGCTTAACCCTTAACCCGAACCATCGGTCTGACAGACCCCATGAAAATATCATGGGGCTTGTGAGGGTGGCTATACTCTTGCGCTCTCCATCCGGAAACTCGCTGTACCTTTTGCCCCTCACCCAGTGGAGGCACATAGTGGTTTGGATCCCACTTTAAACTGTAGGTCCAGTCCCGATTAGTCTTACTGTGCATAAAGTGAACTTAAAACACCAAATCAATCAATCAAAATCTTTCCCCCATAATGTTTACCTCTGAACTAGCCAAACCATATCAATGGCTTGTTGAGTATCGATCGGCACGGCAGCTTTTTTGTGAGGATACGGGGTCTTGTGAGACCAGGTAGTTTGATTTACATTGGAATCGCCCCGATCTGTTGTGTAAATTTGTGGTGAGTGTTTGTTTTTGTCCCTTTTGTTGTATTTTTGTGAACAGTGTTTCCATGGCCCAAGAAAGAAATCGAGCCATTTTGCGAGTCACAGACGACTATTTTGACGAACATGTTAGGAAACTATTACAAAATGAAGAGTCGGAACTCAAGGATGACTGTGATGAGAGTGCTGTTTCCGAGACAATCGATGACTCTGATGCTGATCACGTTTATTCTCCTGAGTCGCAGGATGGTGGAGATTCCGGAAGAAGTAGTGACGATAATGAAAACTGATTCTGGATGACTGTGAAGTTCTTGCTCGTGTCGTCACCTCTTCTCTGCTAGAGCCAACATCAACTGAAATGTCATGCCCCTCGACCAGCTCCCCAGTTTTTAGTTTGTCAGTGCGAGAGGCAACCCATACATATGAAGAAGTGTTGAACTGCCAAAACATTGTCACACTCCTCAAAATAACACCTGATCTTACTGAGCAAAGGGCTCTTCTTATAATTTTCTTGTACTCCTCAATTTTTAAATCTGCTCATGCGTTCCGTGTTCTCAAAGAAGGCTGTAAGCAGCCAAATTTTTACTGTTCTAAATAAACAATTAATATTCCTTCTTATTTATTGAACCTTACATAGATAAAATAATTGAAAGTTGATAATTAAGGCTCACAGAACAAATATTTTTAACAAAAAATAAATAAATTGGATATACAAAAGAAAATATGCATGTTGGTCTGACAGACTGGGTGGTTTGGATTACGCACAAACAAAAACATGGTTCGCGTTAAGGGTTAAATTTTGAGTATCGTTGCAGGAGGAAGTAAGTAACAAACTTGAATGCTAAAATTAAAAGTGTCACTGTAAAAAAGTTTGTTATGGCTTCTTTTTTTCTGGGAAGAATGGTTCCTGCACTATTCAAGTTGATTTCTTATGTTACTGTGTTGCTTATTAATGTGTGCATCATAACAACTACTCAAAATTGTGTTAGCATTTTGTAGGTTTGGTGTGTATTACTCACAATTCCAGAATATAAAAAAGACATTAAAAACTGTACTTACGTATGCAAGTATGTTGTTCCTATTTTTCTTTCTGTAGAATGACGTTTCGGAGATTAACTATCCCCTTCTTCAGGTTCGTATGAAAAAACTAGGTACTTAGCTTAGTATCATGTCGAAAAATAATATAAGGATTGTGGACAAGGGTTGGTGTGGATACATTTAAAATATTATATCCTCACCCTAGAGGTATATAAAAAGCTCGTCGTTCACTAAAAAAACATGCACAATAAACCTATTCTCATTTTTAAAATGTTAAAAAAAACTTAAAAACCTGCATGTATCACTATACAACTTGCAGGTTCGGCCATTCCTGCCCAACTGTGCTTCCTAATCTACATGAAGGTCAGTTCTCCACGAATGTTTTCCTCTTCCCTTTATTTTCTCATTTCCCCTTATCACGTCACAAATCCAACGTAAATTCATGTTCTTCCCGGGCAGCTTGGATAATTTCGATGTTATTAACCTATACCCAAGTGTACCGAGAGGGAGGGTGGGATATTGTTTACTGAGGTGGCTATTAGAAAAAGGTATAGACATCCTTACAGCTTGGGAGTATGTACGATGGTATAACCTTGTAACAGAATATAACTTTTTCTACGTCAATGACAATATTTATAAACCAAAAAAAAGGCTTGGCGATGAGAAACCCTATTTCAGGTATAGAAGCGAGCATTTTTATGCACTTCATAGAGAAGGCAGCTTTGGAAAAAATGGGAATAGGTATTAAATATTACGGGAGATATGTAGATGATATCTTGATTATAGGAAAGGGGGTAGCACTGAACAAGGTCTTTGAAGAATTACAAAAATAAGACGAAAGAATAAACTTCACTAGGTAAAACTTAATCGACGGAAAAATCAATTTTCTGGATCTTAGTATCTTGAAAGAAGGGAATAGGATTAGAACAGGAGTATATCATAAACTCCTATCGGGGAACTTATATATTAATAAGGAATCGGCGCACCTCGAAAAAACAAAGAAAAATGTATTCCTAAACTTTTTTATTAGGGCTGGTAGACTATGCAATAGTGGAAATGAAAAAGACAACGAAATTCCGTGGATAAGAAAAACAGGATTAAAAAATGGATATACAAATAGAGAAATGGATAAGATTGTGGGAAGAGCACAGAAAATTATTATGAAAGAAACCAAAAAAGAGGAAGGATATCAAAAAGAGAATGAAAAAATCGAAAATGCGAAGGTAAAGTATGTTGGCATCCCTTACCATCAAATTGTATCCGAAAAAATTGGAAAAATAACGAGAGATTTTGGGATCGTTTGCGGGATGAAAGCCCCAAAGAATGTGGAAAAATACTTTACTGATTATAAGAAAGGAAAGAGGACTAGGGAAATACCAGAAAAACAGAAGGGGGTTTATCGAATAGAATGTCAATGTGGGAAGGAGTACATAGGACAGACAGGTCGAAATATGGGTAAGAGATGGAGCAAACATGAAAAAGATATAAGAGAAAAAGTTTCCAAAACAGGTCTCTCAGAACACATTTTGGAAAGCGGACACAGAATCACAAAAAAGGTGATAATTAGAAAAGAAAAGAGGAAGTTAGGAAGAAATGTGTGTGAAACAGCAAATATTTGTAGAGGGGGGAAGAATAATCTTAATAGGGATGAAGGAAATTTAGAAGAAGGGTGGATCAATTTCCTCAAAAAATGGGACAAAGCCTGGAAGATTGAACCCAATATCGGTGAATCATACAAGTACACACACACACACACATGCATTTCTCTCGTTTGATTGACTGATTTGTTTAAATTTACTTCTTTTTTCTGCCACATTTGGCTAATCGCGAAGATGAGAATGAGTGATGATATGAAGAGACTTGCAAAGAATACTCGTGCCCATGCTGGGATTCGAACCCACGACCTCTGACATGGTATACATTTCTCTTGTTAAAATGAAATGTTAATAGTCCTCACCTATAATAAGGTACCCATATGTAGTAACGTTGTTTACTGCCATAAAAAAAAGCAGTAGGAGGAATGAACACTACTACCAACAGACAGATTTTTTTTTTCGGAAGGGACTGGAGGCCGAGATTTCAACCCGGGACCCCTAGTACAATGTCTTCCTCAAAGGGTATAGACTGTGATAGCGGTGAATGGCGGACCTATCCAGCACTGGCACCAGAGCAACTCCAGGTAATCACATTCCTAATGTGTGTCCCGTCATTATTGGCAATAATATACAGGGTGTCCCAAAAGTCTCCATGCAATGGAATATTATTTTTTCTTTCCAAGTGAGACGCAAATATGTCATTGACTCACGAGGAGCACATCTAATTGAACAAAAATTAATGGCGGGAACACATTGACTTGTGCCTGGCTCTCAAAGGTCGGCACATTGAGCACATTATGTGACATTTCATGTCTAAAGTGACATTCCCTATGTATGGGATTTTTTGGGAGACCCTGCAGTGTATGTGGAGTATGTGAAACGGACAAACAATAATATTGTCTGTATAATGGACACATTTGGATATTCAGATAAAATTCTATCAGGCCTGAGTAGCCTAAGGTGTTTCACTGACCCTGAAATGAAGTCCAAGAAGTTATTTGTCACATGGAGTGAGACCAAGTGAACTTTCTGAGCCAGTAACTCTTTTTCAGTCTGTTCTCCCTCCCGACAGTGAGGATGAGTGGTAATTAGTTGAAGAAAGACTTACAGATAGAGAGAAAACAGAGGACTTCTCTGTTGGTGTAGTGATAACATGGTCACCTTGTAAACTACAGGTCACAGGTTTGAACACTGGTGTAGGATAATACACAGTGGTTCAGATCCCACTATTGAACTGTAGGTCCTGTCCCGATTAGTCTATACCAGCAGAAAGCAGACTTAAAACAATAGACTGAGGATTACATTGGTTGTGGGTCCAGACACAAGGGCCTTGACTTGCAAGAATACATTTGCAGAATGTACTACATAGAAGAAAGACATAGTGCCATTTGTGTGCTCTTACACCCTAACCCCCTGCAAGAGAAAGGTGAATGAGTTGCACAGCCAATACAAGGGCCTCATGGCTTATCACACCTTAAAAAAAATTATAAAGAGCAAAATAGTCAGATTAGACATAAGATAGAGGTTACCGACTTAAAATATAAAACTGAACACATTTCCTTAAAACACGTAAAAATGGGAAAGGACAAGCATAACAGGTTTTCAGAATATGAAAAAAAAAACATGATAAACTTACTACATTTACAAGTTATCATATTTAAAATGTATATTGGTAAAAAAAAATTGACTTACTTGAATTTTGGAGCAGTCTTTGATACCACACCAATTTCAATTTCAGAGGGCTTGAAGTCCACCGACAACACAGTTGTGAGGCAGTTGATAGCCAGCTGAAAAATACAGAAAATGATAAATAAGTATTCAAATGATACAGCAAATAATTACATGTACATCACGTTGGAAAAATAAATATACATTTTCAGGTTGAAATTTAGCATCAGGTAATAATCAAAACTTAATTAATATATTTCATATGTAAAGTTTGGTGTTTCCGCATTGCAAATTTTGATTCGCAATGTGGAAACACCAAACTTTACGTATGAAATATGGTCCACCATTAATTATTATACTCAAAAAGGTTAGTGCAAAATAATATTGTGGTTTAATCTTGTGGAAGTTCTGGTGCACAGTGGTGAATTATGGAAAGTGGCTACAATGATGAATTATGGACAGTGGCCAGTGTATTAGATTGTTGCAGTAACGGAATCCAAATATGGTTTGGACCAGGGTTTCGGAGTGGAGTGCGGAGCGTACTAAAGGAGCTCTCCGGAGCGTGTCTGAAGCGTTGCTTCTATTCCGCTCCAAAGTGAAGTTTGATACAACAGCACTCCGCTCCAGAGTGGAGTGGTTCGGCTTTTAGAGACACGCACTCCGATCCGGAGCGGATTGGTTCAGCTTTTTGAGGTGCACGCTCCGAGCATGATACACCACCACTCCGCTCTGGAGCAGTTCGGCTTTTTGAGAATCACGCTCCGATCCGGAGCAGAGCATGATGCACCAGTACTCCGCTCCGGAGCGTGGAGCTTTGGACAGCACACTCCGATGAGGAATTATTTTTAAATTTTTCATGTTGTAATGCAACTATGAATAATGGGAATGTGCAGTACATTAAAGCCGACTTCCGTGATGGAGTGGTTATAATGGAACCACATGCAAAAGAGCCTGCACTCCTGTGCATCGTACTCTAGTTATTTGTCTGTATGATCGCTCGCACTTGGAGGGGAGGGACAGAGTGGAACAAGCTTCCTTATGGCCGAGTGAAATGGGTGAACGGGGAGGTGCATGGGGATTTTTGGCCGAAACTTTTTTGTTTGTGGTCGCTCGAATATAACTTTAGTAACTCACTTATGTCTCATATTATCAACCACATTGTTTATTTCCCTTAACATGAAAATTTAAAATTATGTTCTGGCCACAGTACTGAATGACATGTGTGCAGGTGATCACACGATCACTTGTTACCAAGATGGCGGCAATGCAGGAAAATGCTAAGTGCATGTTATTGCTTGCCAAGTTAAAAATCTTGTTTTGGTGAGAAGAAAGTCCCAAACAACGTTTGGAATAACACCTCCAGCGGAGACAAGTATCCAGAGATGGTACGAAAAGTGTAAGGCTACGTATGGAAAGTGTAGTAGATTTGCCACGTATTGGGAGGCCAGAACACAATTCTCCAATTCAAAATGAAGATTGCAATAGTGTTTGAACGTGAATGGTGACCAGCTGGAGATCTGGCGATGAACCAAACTCATCAAAAATTAATTTTAAAGTTTAATTTGTATAAGAAGCAATATTTTGTTGTAATAAACCTATTACTTTAAAAGTTATAACTTTTTAGAACCACCATGTAACGAGAAAAAAAAGTATCTGTGAGGCACATTATCTCACACCCTGATCAAAATCAAAAGAAAGTCTCAACAGAATTACACAATGACAGCAGGTAGGCACATCATTCATTTACTGAAAAAGTTAATATGAAGCAGTTGCACACAGCCCAGCATACACGTAAAGGTTCTCGGCAAAACAACGCAATTTGGAGGCCTGTTAAGCACTAAAGCATCAAATTCATAAGTGAATGGCTTATTTGACTTATTTCCTTCTAATCTTGAATGGAACAATACTACTGAGAATCACAAAGTAAGTATTTTTTTCAGGTATATTAATGTCTTGTGTTGTTTTACACTGCTCCAAACATGAATTCATGCTTTGGTGCAGCCAGACATTCTTTACTCAGCATATCAACAACCTAGTTACGTGCTAGGATACTTGCTTAAACCAACAAGCCAACTATGTGTAGCAGATATGTAGTCGAGGTCTGCAAACTTGATCCATTGCCTGCCCAGCTTTATGGTTAGAAGTGCCAACCCACTCCCAGGTGAGTGTACGTGTTCAGCAGTATCCAGCCTGGTTCAAGAACTGGTAGGCTGTCGGTGACTCAATATAATTCTTTACGAGAACAGCTGTGATTGGAGGAAATACAACATTTATAATGGCCCTGTGGCGAAAAGGAAGGGGGGTGGGAGCTTACGGGATATGTAAGATTGACTACAGGTTCTTAAAATGTATAAGCTCAGAAAATCAACAGCTAAGGTCTAAATCACCATCCCTGAGACCTTCTGTAAACAAACGGTCTCACCGATTCGATGTATCACTCTGCGTCAACTGATCCATGACCGCAATCATCTGCTGTTACACTCATAGTTCGCCACACCTATTCATTTTATATAAGAGCCTCTGAATGTGAGAACCCGTTCTCAAAACATCAGACGAATATGCAGCCACATACATTGTTACTCTCCCGGTCATTCTCTCTTTCATAACCCTTAAAACTGCAGACACTGACACACCACTGCACTGGGATACCAACTTAACCACTTCATTTACTGGTTTCTCAGGATACTACTGACAGAACGTTACATAAATATTGAGTAGAATCTGTTTCTCACCCCTTTTCAAAGGCTGTCCTTGCTGGTGTTTTGAAAACAAGCTCGGAGAACACGGAGACTTTCCCGCACGCATAGAACTCGGCATGTTATTTTTCTAAGGATAAGTCAGGCAATATTACTAAGTTGCACTACTTCCTTGCTGTTCACATGATTATTTTTAGAAAATAACCAATGTTATAAAATATCATTATAAAATTATAAAATCTCTAAGCTCATTGAAAGTTATATTACTACAAAATGTTCACACTTATCTTGCCTTGCCATGTCACCAAGTTATTTTACGAAGTGCACTATATTTGGCGGAACAAAAATCGTTATTAGGATGCTTGTCAAAGTTTCCAACCGCAATAAATTTACGAACTTTTTGTCTTGTTTTGATCATCATCAATATATTTATTGGACTTACAGCAATGCATATGGTTGTTTATGCCCATTATATATTTTATTTACATAAGATACAATTTACATAAAATCTACAAACAAATTTCAAATACACTCCTATCTATATGAAACCTTAGAAATATACATTACCATGTTATATCATTTTGTCTAAAAAATGCAAGTAAAATATATTCAAAGAAAGAAGCCAAATTTATGGGAAATGATTACTGGTGCAAAGAGTTAACCATAAAGGTGAAGCAATAAGTAAAAAAAGAAAGAGTATTGGGTTTAAAGTGAGACGTCATTTGCGGCAGCGTATCCCATACTACAAATTTGCCATTGCTTTACCTTACGTAATGAATCCTGTAACAACGCTGGATTTTCGTGTGGATTATTTTACTTCTATGAGTTTGCAATGCTTTCTGCATGCAGGTGGTTTTGTTTACAGAAGGTGTCAGGGTTTGTGATTTGAATTATAGTGTCGAATATATGAAAATTTTGATTCGAGAGGTTACTTGTAAGGAGTATATTAAAATTAATTAGTAGTGAAGAAATCCGTTACTCCATTTTACTAGACTATTTGAGGTCTTGGCGAAAGAAACTGACTAGGATGTATGTGCCACCTTTCTCATTTCGTGCCATTGCTGCTAATCCAGTGTTTGGATTCTTTTATAATTGACTTATACCTAATTTGCTAAAAAGTAATTAAGTTAAAGTAACTCAAAGTACTTAAGGGCATGCGGGACAGTTTTCACGGGACTCTTCTCAAGCTCTTCCCCCGTGGAAGTGTTGCCAACTTAGTTATCTTGGATCCAGATCTGGCTCTCGTGCACTCGTTTGGCTGTGAACTGGAGCACCTGGCCCCATGCCCCACTATGATGCCATCACTGGTTCCGGTCCACATAGACCAACTTTCGCCATGATTATACATTTTGCACGTGACGTGCTATTGTTATATTGGTTGCATCAACTCACCCTCTTATATCCCCAGGTCCTTCTTTTATGGTGCCATGTTGACATGAAGTTGGCATAATACAGGGCTATTGTAAATGATCTCCCCGATTTCAAGGTTTAATAACTCACGTTTATTTATTCACAATGACATGCCACTTACGTTAAATGAGAAATAAAACCTCAAAAAGGTTTTTTACATACATACGTATTATGTTCTACGTCAAAGATGCTCAATATGAGTGCCTTTTGTAATTCAGCACACATCAATCCGATAGTCAAATTCTTGCCACAATCTTCCCAACATCTCAGAGTCAATGGACGCAACTGCTTCTTGGATGTGTACTCGAAGTTCAGGTAAGTTGTTAGGTAGGGGTGGCTCATACACTTGGTTTTTACCGCAACCCCACAAAAAAAAGTCGCATGGGGTGATATTTGGCGAACTGGGGGGAAAGGGGGGGGGGCAAGGAAGCAGAACCTAATCCTCACAACTAGCTCATCCTATCCATTGATTTGGTAACCTTCTGTTGAGTTCCCTCCTGACATCCCGGTGCCAATGTGGGGGTGCCCCGTCCTGCTGGAAAATAAAATTTTCCATGTCCTCTTCCAGCTGTGGCAAAAGCAATGTCTGCAACATGTGAAGGTAGGAAAGTCCGTTTACAGTGTCCTCCTCGAAGAACATAGGGCCATTCACCTTGTTACAGGTAACCAGACAAAACACATTCACCCTGGGGGAATCACAGACATGTTCTTCGTAAACATGGGGATTTTCCAAAGCCCAGATCCTCACATTTTGTTTGTTTACTTTCCCCGAAAGATGGAAGGTAGCTTCATCACTGAAGACAACAGACTCAATGAAACCATCTCTTTCCATAAGGTTTTGCATAGCAACGCAGAACTCAAGTCTCTTATCCTTGTCTGTAGGTTTAAGTGCCTGCAACAATTTCAATCGGTTAGGTTGAAATTTCAAACGTTTTCGCAGAATCTTCCACACTGTTGTCTGTTTCAAGTTCAATTCTCTGCTTGCATGAACCGTTGATTTTTTGGGGCTTCTGACGAAAGTCGCACGCACACACTCAACTGTTTCATCACTAACTCCTGGCCGGCCTGTTTATTTCCTCTTGCAGATACACCCACTTTCTTTAAATTGTCTGTACCACTTCCGAATTGAGTGCCCGCTTGGTGGATCTAACCCGAACTTCGTCCTAAAACTTCGTTGGACACAAATAACTGACTGTTGTACAGGATACAGAATGCTTTCCTGTCTTCCTTTCCAGCCATCTTGATTTACTGTCGCCATAGCGGCAGAATGCGTAACTAAACATCAGCTTTGCCAGACACTAAAACTTTTTGAGTTTTTCTTTCATTTAACATAAGGTGCATGTCATTGTGAATAAATAAACGTGAGTTATTAAACTTTGAAGTCGGGAAGATCATTTTCAATAGCTCTGTATTGTTATCAGGGAATTCTTAATTTTCAATTTCATACGACCATCAGTGGATTATTGAGATGGATGATGCCGCCAGTTCTAGATGGCGAAAACTAAGAATAAATTGTCATCAATTTAGAGTTAACGATAATAGCAGTGCCCTACCCCTTTTGACAACTACCATTACCCTAGGAAGCACTTTATCCAGCCTTTGTAAATCTAGCTAATTGAAAGTCAGTTTTAACTCCATTTAAGTTGAAATTTAGCTCTTTTATGCAGATCAGGTTTGGCAACACTGCCAGGATGGCCGTAGGAGGCAAGGAGAAATGCATTGAGATTATGGGAGTATTATTTGATTTGTTCTCTTGGGAATATCAAACCCCAATGGAATAGAAAAAGATATCAATGGAAAGAAGGCAGTTTGAAGATGTATTTCACCAGTGGAAAAATCGAAACTTCCATTTGATTAGCCATAACTTGATGTTGAAGTTGATTCCCTATAAGGAATACATGTAATCCCGAAAATTCTCATTTATCATATTTTTCAAACATCGTATCCAGCTTAATAATCAACATAAAGTAAAGTGAAAATTTTGAAAATATATATGGGTAAAATTGGAATTTAGCTTGGTCCTGAAATAGACACACTGCGAATGGGGATTCAACAAGTAGTGCCATGTTGAATTTTATAGGGTATTTCCTAGTATCCTTAGGTGTATATACCTTAAAGCTGAACTCAATTCTGCAAAGAAACAAAGTGGATGGGAAGTACCTGGATAGCTTCATCTTCATTGTATTCCTGCTTCTTCTTGAACTTCTTCTCCAGGAAGCTGTTTCCTTCGGTCTGCTTTGAACCGACACTTATGGCCCGATAACCACAGTAGTATCCTGCCGGATCGGTCTTGTATACGCATGGCCCCAATTCAGTATCGTATGCAATCAGTATCATGCCTGGAAAAAGAAGAAGAACAGTCCAAAAGAATTACAAGAGCCTCGATATTACAAATTCATCATCTATACATATGGATCTTGATTTTTCAAGTTATTATTTCATTTTTGGTGCTCTTATTATCAAACTTTTCATTTTCAATTCACCATAATGTTGTACTGAATACATAAAAAATCCATTTTCATTAAAAATTGCATTAATCTTTAAACATTTGTCACAAGAATAAAAATGTTGTGAAGAAACATACGAGGATAATTAATTTTCTCCCAGCTAAAAGTTTATTAACAATATACTGGTAAACCATTCTAAATTGAATACACCTGGAATGTTATGAAACAGTTAACCTAAACATGTATGTTATGAGTTAGTAACTCACACAAACAATTTGAATAGCTCTAAAAAGCCAAAATACTTACTGCATCCCAGAGGTCGCATTTCAGCATTTTGTGTGTAAACCTGGGAGATGTCAGCTACGCGACGACACAGATTATCAACGGGGATATCATATCCATTGGTGTACTTCCAGTTGGCAGCCTCGTATCGAGCTCTCTGGACCTGCGACTTGCTGTCAGCTGAGGACAATTAAAATCAACAATAAGAAATACTGTAAAACCATGTATATGAAAAAAAAATATTTTTGGAGTGTAAGGAACTAAACTGAGTCATTTTAGAGAATTTATCAGTTCATAATTTTGCCATTAAAAATTTTAAAATACATAATGATTGGGAAATACTAATGCACCCTCCTTAATTACCAGACATTGCCACGTCCAATTCCCATCTGTACCATTTATCAGACAACCACTTTGGAGGGCAGTTCCGAAACCTAGATGAAGTACAAACTACACTTCATGACTTCTTTGACTCATGTTCCATAGAGTTTTTACCATAGTGGGATCCATAGTCTTCCAGAATGTTGGAGACAGGTTATTGATGCTGATGGGTGAAAATACAATAGAGCTTTCTTGGTTACTCTATATTCGTAGTTTAGGAAGAGAGTGGTGACAAAATCACAAACACTGTTAACCATGATAACTGCCATACATTTTAAAGCTTTAAACGTAAAGTTCCCTGTGCATATAGCACCGTGCCATGAAGGCACATTTAGGAGGTGGTCTTGCCATCTAGCAGCAAAACCTTGGGATGCCGTATACGTGATTTCCGCCTGAATGACCCGGCATAAAAGAGAGCGACGAGCGAACGGGATCCAGCGGGGCCCACTACCATAGATAAATGACGGAAATACGTGTACTTATAGGGTTTGAGAGTTCAAGTGTATTCCGCTCGTTTAAGCATTTTTTGCTCGAGTGGAAGACCAATTGCCTTTACCCCACCAGGGTTGCCTCCAGGTACACACCCATCGATTTGGAGATGGACAAAAGAAAGATTCTTCCTATCTCGCAAGAGCTTGAAATTGTGTTCATATTTGACTGGGCCACATCTTTAGCAGGTTAAGAAACAAGTCTCAGCACTGTTAGGGCACCACTCTGTACATAGTGTGTTGTTTAGGAAGGGTGAGATGCTTTCATGGGTATCTATGGAGGAACTCAAAATATCACTTCCATATAGTACACCTTCGGCTGTAAGTTTTGCAGGCTGACTGACAAGCCCCTGGCACCTGGACAAAATTGACGAATTCAAAGATCTAAAGATATCCATCTGGTGGTTATGTGGGGAGAGGTGTGTTCTTACTTGCTCTGTCAGAGTGAAATGCAGTGAAATTTACAAACTGGCACAATTTGCTTTAAAATATTCAGAGATTAATTTGTGACGTACGTCCATTCATGATATGTGCATGTCAGAGATAGTTGTCACAACAGGCTCCACATATGAAACCTGGATTTTATTTCTTGGGGTGGGAAATTTGACAGCAATGGCCCTGCACAGAGCAGCTCTGGAATTTACCCAGCCTCTAATAAATGGGTACTTGGAGGCAACTCTGGAGGGTAAGAGAGGCTGGAGCATGGTGTTGATCACATTACCTCCACACATGTTGCAATGTGCAGGGAATAGCTTTACCTCTTTACACTCTGTCCTTCCCTGCAAACTGCTGACAACTGAACAAATTTGAAGACTATTAACTTTATCTTTCTATTTCTTAGTACAGTATTCGCAGACAACCTCACAGTAGAATCTGAGTCCAGGACCATATTATATATGCACAGAGAACAGATATCATTCAAAAAGGCCTCGGGTAGGATTGCTCTGGCAAATTTGGACAATAGACTTGTTGCATTTGATGCAGGTAAGAACTTTTAAAAAGGCACAAGAATTGCTAAAATATGTTAAATAGATAGTCAGCAACAATGCAAAAGGAATTTTTTGGCATACTACAAGGCTCTAATTACAACTATGTACAAAACTAATATCAAAACCAATAACATATGAAAACAGCGAAATCTTCATTTTGAAGCTGATTCTTTTTAAAAAGATACCACAATCAAGTAACACAAACTTCATGCTGAAATTATATTTAAACTTAAATGCTCCTTACCAATCATCCCAGTCATCACACAGCCTATGTTATCTGTCAGTTTGAAAAGATGGGTTACAGTTTGTGGATCCAGAAGCTTGTCCTGTAATGTATAAATTTGTCCATTAATAGCAGTACTGGTCAATATTAGATTAATTACAGTAACAGTGGTGAAAACTATTCAAAGGGTCAAAATTATCGACTAAAATATTCACTTCTAAAAATAATCATTCAGAGAAGATATTCCCATAATGTTATATCGTATCTTCGATCATGAATTGATGTCACTGATGATGAATGGCTTACTTTACTTCACATTTCTCCCATTTTTCGCTAATCTCAAAGATGGGGATGAATGGTGGTATGATAAAATTGATGAAGGGGCACTAACAAAGAAAACTCATGCCCAGGCCAGATTCGAACCCAGGACTCCTGGCATCATAGCATGCTGTCCTAACCACTTTCCCACAGGGGAGTTAGGACCAAATTCAGTGATCTTTTTATTACGTGTGAACAAAATAACATTTAGTTTTCACTAAGAAGTAATTATGTATTGCCTCCATTTCTTTGGTTCTGTTGCTGCCAGAAGAACATGCGGAAAACATACTATTGTGTGGAAGCGATGGTTCCTTTGAATTCTGGAGGCTTCTGAAAAACCTTGGGAGTGCAGTGTGAAGATTGGGAATCTGGCCCATGTCCGCACAAGGAACAAGGACGATTGCAATGCCACAGTTCCAGATTATGTTCCCTGTGTGCTCAACAACCTGTGATTTAGCATATCGTGCAGGTCTTTCCAGACACCCTGTATACATTATATCAAAAACTTAAAGATGAGGTCATATTACACAACTGCAGTTGCAGTGATTCCTACTTTGAAGTCAAACTTTACGCAATAAGCAAATGCACTCAAAGACTGAAGGTGTTCCAATTTATTTTTGCATGCACACTTAAGCTACAAATGAGCAATTACAAATTTACACGTGAAATTTCTATTAGACTAGATTCTTGTTATTTTAGTAACTAGACAACAGATACGTTTGACAGATGGAGAGGTTTCCCGAGACTCAGGAATTAATTTGTAAGAATAGCGTGTAAATACAATGTTGTCACTTTGGTAATTTGCACACATCCATAAGCACTCCTTCAATAGACAATTGATTCAATAAAAAGTGTTTACAGGAACTGTGTAACTTATCAATTCACTGGATGATTTGCATAGTACCATCACTGAACGATTTCAACCCAAAGGAAGAAGTGAAATTAATGGTGGTGTGATGTTGACATGCAACTTCTAGTTCCAGCCATGTGGCTAGACAGGCCTTTTAAAAATATTACTGAACTATAGTTTTTCTTGTATGTATGCATTGCTTGCATTATAGAATTATTTTCCTGTAGTTTACGGTTATTACAAGCATAAGAAAGATTAACGGGAAACCCAGAGTTGAATGTCTGGGAAGCTTCGTTCATTGCAGAAGAACACTGGAATAAATTAAATAATGAAAATAGTAACATAGATCCAGTATGGAGTTTTCTTTTTCACAAATGGAGTAAGCCACCATCTTTAAAATTTAATGTAACAGAAAACATCAAGAGACTTTGTGAAAACAATGATGAATTTGAATTACCTGATGATATTTGGGATTCATAATTTTAAAAAAATCTGAAATAAAAATAAAACGGACTGCTTTTTTCACAGTTAAGTTGCTATATTACAACAATGTAACATTGACAACATACATTATACAACGTATTCTTTTTGTTTAAAAAATTACTAACCATTGTTATAACTGTATCTTTAGTCAAAATGAAAATAAATGTCTGATGAAAGGAGTGTGTGTTCTCCTGAAACGTCACAAAGAAAAACTGTTTTCTTATGCTTGTAATAACCGTAAACTACAGGAAAATATTACTGAACTATATCACTGATATATATATATATTAACTTTCAAGACTGTGTAATATGTTGAAATCTCGCTGAAATATTCTACATTTTAGAACAAACAATATCTGTAATAAATTACACCCATAGTTGTAAAGTAGTGAAGAATACATCTGATTGTTCAAATAATGAAATCACTCTTACTATCCATTGAAAATATTACACCTCTCACCCCCCCCCCCCCCTTCAATACACACACAAATATATTAACAATATAAAGGGTCTGTGCTATTCCAATGTATCCAAAAATTCTAATTCAGGAAGTTTTTTTACATTTGCAATTTCCCATTCAGACTAGAAATACACCTAGAAACACAAGTCACAAATGTTACGGGATATAGTAATCTACGAAAAACTGTTAATTGTATAAGAACTTCAAATTTACCTAACCAACTTCAAGATATCTTATCTTGCAATACTCTTTGTCTGTCTGCAAAGGACACTAACAAAGCAAACTAGCTGATAGAATTCTGTTTTATTTTCCAAGCAGCTTTCTTTTCTTTTCCTTCCTCGATTAAAATAAAAGCTAAACAGTGAAGAGCTTGTGCCAGGGGATTAATAAATACATATAAATTCAGTGGGATTTAGATTAATAAAAGTTGCAATTTTGCATGTCTAAAGAGAAAAATTCAAGAATTCACACATAATTCCCGGAGCCAATAATTCACACATAATTCCCGGTGAGTAGCTACCCTATAAATATAATGCAAAATGTACTAATTTTGGTTTTATGAGTATTAAGGTGGGACAGATGTAGTTTGGCCAGCCCTGTTACACATGGAAAAAATGTGTGTTTCACAATCTACTTTTAACACCTTATAATTTCTCAGAAAATAATAATTTCTGTAACTATAAACATGCAAAGTAGTTTTGTATAAATTCCAAACTAATTTCCACTCATTCCCAGTTCCATTTAGAACACCATCCTCATTACCCTAAACAGATTTAAATAAATAGATTTAAAAAAGTAGGTCTATGCCTAAAATATGAAGGCATGCAATGTTTCATATTTGTGGAAATATGCCAGGCACGTCAGCAAGGTATTAAACACAATTTTGAAGTTACACATTTTATACTTTGCTTTACAAAAGAAAATAACCTTATGTGCAAACTATATACTTACAGGGACCTTCTTCTGGGTTGCAATTACTGCACAATCTTTTCCTTTCATGGCAATTGAAGTTAAGCCACCCTGATTTATCGCTTTAAAAGCATACTCTGTAAAGAGAAATTCATGACATAAAGCATGGTGTACAAGACTGGTTAAATTTTATGTTCACAGTAACCAACAGGATTTACACTCATTTTGCAAAACCAAATTCAAGAGATTTAAGTGGTTTAAAGTAACTTTCCCGGCTATTCTACAATGATTTAATATATGAGGCGTATTTTTAAAGTAAGTACCATTTTGAAATTCCGCCGCTGCAGCGCTGCGGTCGATGTCTCGTGCATGCGCACTGTGTACCTACATCTGTTGGCAAGCCACAGATGCCATTGCGGCAACAATCGATCATGTATACATTTGCTCTTGCGTATTTAAATGCCTCCACCGATTGAGAATTCCGCAGACTGTGAAATACGTGCTGTTATTTCTTTTCTTAGTGCTGAAGGCGTGAAATTCACCGTCAGATTTGTGAAGTGTACGGACAAAACATTATGAGTGATGGAATGGTACGCAAATGGGTAAGAGCTTTCAAAGATGGCCGAAAGGATGTTCATGACGAGGAACGGAGTGGGCGACCCTCAGTGATCACTGTCGATTTGGTGCAGAAAGTCGACGAAAAAGTGAAAGAGAACAGACGCTTCAAGATTTCTTCGTTATCAGAGGAGTTCCCTGAAGTTTCAAGAAGTGTTATGTACGAAATTGTTACCGAGCGATTAAACTATCGAAAATTGTGCTCATGATGGGTACCAAAAATGTTTAATGTTAAATGCCTTAATATTGGTGGCAATTATGTGGAAAAGTAGATAAAAGTGTGGTCTTTCACGTAACAATAAAATTGTTACCAAAAGTTTACTTGATTTTTGTACATATCAAAATGGTACTTACTTAAAAAATACGCCTCATACATACTATAAAGAGGGTCATACTGGATTTAGTATACTTGTATAAAGTTTATACATATTTTCTTTTGCTTTACATAAATATTAGCTCATGTGCTCCTGTGTATGACAGCAAACACTAGAAAATAATAAGAGCCATGGTGGTCCAATCACTCCAATGTTTGACTGCCACATGGGAGACCTATGTTTGATTCTCAGGGTGGGCAAGTTTAGGTAGGAAATTTTGAAGCATGGGGCATCAAAGTTCACCTGGTCTCTAATATGGGTACATGGGGAAGTGCTGTTATGCTACACTGTACCCCCTTGAGAATTATGTTGATCTTTTCGTTGACAGGTTTCGATGTTTTACACAGTATGAAATTGGTTCCAGCGCATGAAAAATACAAATAACTGAGCTGTTTGATCCCAAAGTAAGTTCCACTTAAGTAACAACCTGCCATCTTGGAGTATTATTATTATTATTAAAAAACGGTAACGGTTCCAATTGTTTTATGATTTTTTTTTCTAATTCTCCTATCAGGAAGACTAAGATCGTAGAATTTTGGCAATTATTGTCACACAAAATTTGAACTTCCTTAAAGTAGGCTAATGAACACTGTTTAGATTTCGTAAAATATATTATTTATGTTGAAAAAACAACTTAAAAACTAACTTACGCAAGCATGCTTGCTTCCCATGGACAATGTATTTTCCGTTGACAAGCGACTGTAAGTATTGTAGATTAGTGGGAATCAATGTAGAAGAAAATTGGAACCTTAGTAGAATGTATTTAGGGACTTTATTTTAATGCTAAGAGAACCAAACCTGGCCTGCCTAACCTAACTACAAAAGCATATATTGAACAAAATCTAAAGTATGTGTTAACAGAAGTAAATCAAAATCAAACCATGTTAAAATTGCATTTGTAGCATGATAAAATCGCAATAAAACAAAAGGAACTTGAACCTCAAAAACAGTTTGAATGCACACTAGAATAGCGAAAGAACACCTTGTAAATTGATATCAAATCCAAACCTAATGCTGGAAAATTATAGCTGCTGTTGAGGAATGTCATGTTGGGTGCTATATTAACTTGCGCAAAGCCTTTAGACTGTTCTGCTTTACATAAGGTAACAGACGTAATTCATTTCACAATAACACATCTCTGCGAGCTAAAGACAATGGAAAAATTCATAAACAACATAATCTTAACTATACAAAAAACAAATATTTTGCATGAACCATGCAAAATATTTCACTTTCTTGATAGGGTACAAAGAGTCAAGGGTACCCATGAGGACAACCATGTAGGGAAATGGGTACCATCGACCTTCTGTACCCCCATGATAATCTGGAAAAAAAATAGTGGGGAAGGAAGATTCATTCATGTGAACGTTTGTCGTTGATCTTAGCTCATACGTTACAAGTGAGTAATTAGTGATTTTATGTGTATGACTTACGACGTCATGCAAAGCATGATTGGCATGAGAGACTGGGTCTTACTAATCACCTGAGAGACGGACAGACACCTTCGAGTTCGGATGGGGTCTCACTTATCGCACAACACTATGGCAACATCTTGTTCACACGTCAGACGAGGATTGCCTATGTTGTTAGGTTTGGTCCCATTAGCATAAATACATTGCAAATTTATTTTTCATGGTAATAAAATTAAACGTAGCTGACGTCATAACACGATGGTGTTTAACTCTCATGCGATGAGTGGGACCTCCCAGCCTGCGTTATCTGGGTCTGCCATGTTTCACTTCTTATGCAACTTTGTGTTCTGACGTCAGACTATGAATGCCTACAAGGTTAGGTTAGGTTCCAATAGCATAAATACAATGAAAAGTTATTATTTAGGCTAAGAGAACTAAACCTAACCTAACAACATAGGCATTTATCCTAAAATTAAAAAGGTTTCTCCCGTGACGTCAGAACACAAGGTTGCTCAAGTGTTGTGTGATAAGTGAGACCCACGTTATCTACGGGTCACACGCTCTGCTCTGTACGTGTTGAGTAGTAAGTATGTGATTTGTCTACCACTTTACACATTCCACCCCTACAACCTCGGAGCGGAAACTGCATCCTTTCAAGGTATGTATATCATTTATTTTGAAGAATTAGGTGATGATGGCGGTAATTACACGTTATCATTGTACGTACATGCTTGAAGTGAAATATTTCGTACGGTATATGAAGATTTTGTCTTAACTGTGAAGCAGAACAGCCCAAAAGTTTCACGCAAGTGAATATAGCACCCAAAACGGCTTTGCACAACAGATATAATTTTACATAGTTGGGTTAGGATTGTTAGGTTTGGTACTCATACTTATTTTCGGCATGTTCTTTTGCTATTTTAGTGCACATACAAGCAGTTTTTACTAACAAGAAATGGCGAAAATACTTCGAAATTGCAGGTTTTTAACTTATGTGTTCCATTCTTTGGGATCAAATATCTCCGTTATTTGTGCTTTCCTAATGCTGGAATCGCTTTTACATAACATAAAACATTGAAATCTGTAGATTTAAAAAAAATTCGACGTAATTCTCGAGGAGGTACAGTGGGTCGACGGTCCCGGGAAATGGAGCTGATCACATCACCTCCACAAATGACCTAAATTGTGAATGTATGGGGCATATCTCCTTGACATATTACTATGTCCAGAGTAGATTTACCATCCTAGAAAATATTATGTAATGACTGATTTCTATTACATAATTTGCTTAATAATAAATATGTAAATTAATGCAACTTACAAAATTCATCTCCTGCAAAAATATCTATGAACTCTGTAGTTATTGTGGCATCGGCATGAGTTTGCAATACCGGACCACTCTCCAATTTCTACTCACTAATTGAGACCTCCTAATCACGAATCTGCATCTAATAATTAGCGGTCAAGCATGGAAATTGTAAAATAACGTGTATAAGTTGTAGAATAACCTTCTTAAATACCACGATGATTATCCATACAAAGCAATTGACAACCAGGTTTCTTTCGCATTTCTTGTCGTCCAACAGTTTTCCTACCATGTGTTCTGACGTGGAATGCCTACAAGGTTAGGTTAGGTTCCATTAGCATAAATAGAACGAAAAATTATTATTTACGCCAAGATAATTAAACACACTAAAATTGAAAAGCCTTCTGCCTTGACGTCAGAACAAAAGTTTGGTCAAGTGTTGTGCTATAAGTGAGACCCAATTCTTTATGCTGTATCCAGCATTGCCAAACTGTTGCATTCTCATTTACTTTGTGTTCAGCATGGAAGAATGGCGGGAGACACGCACAACAGTTTTCCTACCTTGTGTTTGAGGAATTCCTACGAGGTTAGGTTCCATTAGCATAAATACAATGAAAAATTATTATTTAGGAATGTGGACTCGTTAGGTACATTTGGCACTGGTGTATTGCACGCTGATTTTTTCATGTTGGGAAAATGGCATCTTCCGTGGACCAGGTGTCCTTAAGGTAGGGTTAAGTTACGTTAGGAAAACATAGTTTATTTCGTTTTTCTCTACATTTCCATACTTGATCGCCAATTATTACATGCAGATTCGTGATTAGGAGGTCTCAATTAGTGAGTAGGCAAAATTTCATACCCATTGGAGAGTGGTCCGGTATTGTAAACTCGTTCTGTTATTGTAAGTGATAATATATAGATATAATTATCATACCCTGATAACTTCGAAAGAAGGTAAAGCCTATGGACTGTGCATGCTATCATGGCATATACAAGCTCTGGATGTATGACCCCAACCATTCTCAATCTTAGCCACACATGAAGTGATGTGATCAGCAATATACTCCAGCTATCTGTACCATAGATATCCATTGAATAAAGGTAGCGAGAGCCAAAGAGCCACCTTATTCAGGGGTATCGTCAAAACAAATTTCCATTTGAGATATCTCACACTGGACCTCACGATCTGGTCTTCTGTGTGGTAGTGTGGCACCTCACCAACTGGATAATTGTGGGTACTTCTCTTGATCTTAAGTCCTGGTAACATATCGAAAGCTTTGGATAAATAGCTCGCCCTGAACAAGATTGTTAAGCTGCCACCTAAACCGGGTGGACCATTCACAAGTATACTTTATTTATCCTTTTATATTAATTTCATTCCCTAGTCTAATAATAAAGAATGTTCCGAAATAAAGATTAGGAAAACAGTCAAATTACACAGATATCCATTCACTTATTCCAGGAAGTGTGCCTGAAATAAGTTACACGCTATTGCACATTTGCTGAATTTCTCTACACCACAAAATATCCCGAATCGGTAAGAATTTACAATATAGAGAAAGTCTCCAATTTCGTTAATTTTCGATATACTAACTAATTTTGGCCTCCTAATCACGAATCTGTTGTAACAAACCGGGGGTCACGTCTGGAATTTGTACATTTTGATGAAAAATTGTTTGTTAGCGCAAAAAAACATCCACGGGTAGCCCCACAAACCATTGACGTTAGCCCCAAAAATCATCCAATGGTAGCCCCACGAACCATTCACACAAGGTTAGGTTAGGCCTGTTAGGTTAGGTTCCATTAGCACTCATTTCACCCCTAAATTCATCGAAAAAATAGGGATCGTACTAGAATTGAACATCATAAATCATTTTCTTGTAAAACAACGGCGTGGTTGGACACAATGACAGGATATTACATTTTTGTTCGTAAAACTACGCATATATATATAAAAAAATTCAATCGGCTTTTTTTCAAATTTTCAGATGTGACCCCCGTTTTTTTTTCAACAGATTCGTGATTAGGTCAAAATTAGTTAGTATACCGAAAATTAACAAAATTTGAGACTTTCTCTATATTGTAAATTCGCTCCCCCGAATCTTCCAGGAGTAAAAATGGTAAAATTTTCGTATCCCCAAAACGTATTTCTTCAATTTTACAGGAGAAAGTACTTACCGAAATGGGTTTATTTATACTTTAGGAAGGACTTGGAAGTTTGTTTTCACCTCGTTGAAATTTTTTTGGCGGTAAATCATGTAATTTTCGACATTAATGTCACTCCAATGCACGAAAGCTGTTCCCTTGATGTCCGTCTACTACGTGAACCAAATATTTGCGAGCGTTTCATGACGTAACAACCGGTCAGTGTTTCCAAATACGCGGTTTTGTAACTGTGTAACAGTTCTAGAACGTAAATAAACGTGAGTTACTGTTCATCATTTCTGATTACGAACTTGCGACAACATGACGTGCACAGGATCAGTGGCGTGCTCAATGTGAGGTTGATGGAGGCTATAACCCCCCCCTTTCGCCCAGTATCTCTAAGGCTATTTATGAATGGTTCGTGGGCTATTTATGTATGGTTCGTGGGGCTATCCGTGAATGGTTCGTGGGGCTATCCGTGAATGGTTCGTGGGGCTATCTGTGAATGGTTCATGGGGCTATCCGTGAATGGTTCGTGGGGCTATCCATGAATGGTTCGTGGGGCTATCCGTGAATGGTTTGTGGGGCTATTTATGAATGGTTCGTGGGGCTATCCATGAATGGTTCGTGGGGCTATCCGTGAATGGTTCGTGGGGCTATCCGTGAATCGCTCGTGGGGCTAGCGCCAATGGTTCGTGGGGCTGGCGCCAATGGTTCGTGGGGCTATCTTTTTCACTATTGAAACCTTTGCGTGGCCCTACTAACCTATCCACGCGCCAATGGTTCGTGGGGCTATCTTTTTCACTATTGAAACCTTTGCGTGGCCCTACTAACCTATCCACGTGCCAATGGTTCGTGGGGCTATCTTTTTCACTATTGAAACCTTTGCGTGGCCCTACTAACCTATCCACGCGCCAATGGTTCAGCGCCAATGGTTCGTGGGGCTATCTTTTTCACTATTGAAACCTTTGCGTGGCCCTACTAACCTATCCACGTGCCAATGGTTCGTGGGGCTAGCGCCAATGGTTTGTGGGGCTATCTTTTTCACTATTGAAACCTTTGCGTGGCCCTACTAACCTATCCACGCGCCAATGGTTCGTGTGGCGAGCGCCAATGATTCGCAATTATTTCCAATTTCACACTTTGCACATTCCTTTCCTCTCTTCACCACCCCGTGTGCAACCAAAAACTCCACCGGATCCTCAACACCCGGCACCAATTTCACAACACACCCACCACACGACACCTATAACTTCCGAGTTTCGTCAATTTTTGACATTCGTACTTACGTATTCTCCATACTAGTACCTAGATATTTTGCTATGAAGAAGGTCGCAACACTGCATAACCACTGATCATGGACTACGCTAGTCAAGATTTCTCCGCCATATCGCGTGTAACGCAAGCAAAAGCGAAGAAAATAAAAATACTCCATATTTCGAAAATTGAGATTATTTGCCTGCAAAAAACGAAACGCGAAATAGAAGAATCCTTACGAATGCAGAATATGTAAGTATCAATGTGAAAAATACGAAAATAAGGGAATTAGAGACGTTTGGTGGTTACCGAAATTTTAATGTAAAAATGCAATCCTTTGTTTACCAATAATATGATATATTTGTACGAATAACTTTTAACAAGCAAGTAAAAGATTAATAAATGATGTTCAATTCATTGAGGGTTTTGACATTTACGACCATTCAGCACTTCTTATCATCTTACTACACGGCGTTCGAAACATTTCATATAGAAAATATAAAACTCTTATAAACGAAGTGTTGTACTTACCCACTTGATATAATCTACCCTCAGGAGAAAATATAGTAATATGTCTGTCAAATCCAGCACTCGTACCCCTAGCCATGACTACACAATTTCTCGGACAGCACAGCAGCAAAAAATGCAAACAACTAATCTGTGAAAAACGGGCAACCAGGCAACACAAGCGTCCTTTGTTGCACAATGCGGTAGCAACCTTTAGTTCTGACGTCACCGTAAAATACTTTCATTCTTGTGTAAAATGCCTAACTTGTTAGGTTAAGCTTCTTATATTTAGATGTCTTAGCATAAATAATACACTTACAGTGCGTTTATGCTAAGAAAACCAACCGTAACAGGTCTAACCTAACAACTTATACTTTAGTTTTCTGACGTCAGAACACGAAGTTGGTAGCGCATTGTGCGATAATAGAGGCCCGGCAGGGAAACACAGATTACTTCGCACAGAACACAACAGCATCGCGAAATTGTGTATTACAAATTGACCATCATCACATACTCTTTAAAGAAGATATTTCTCATTCAAATGGAATGAGTGATTGGTGCCTGACTTTCTAACAAATTGAAATATGATCACAATGGCTTATTTAATAAATAAGCTTTTTCTCCGAGTTATTTAGTCATTAAGTTAATGATTTGATGGTGTTTGACATTTCGTAATACATTTATAAAACTTGGTCATATGCAGTGTTGCTAGCACTGAGGAAATTCTAACCGCAATGATGAATCAATCAGGTGCAGAAAATGAAAAGGCAAACAAAGTCATTACAGTTCTTTTTACGAATGCTACAGCAGTGCATATTTGGAGTAAAAGAATATTTATTTATTTAAGTTTTCTTTTTTTCTTGGGACATTCGCACTCTTTTACCCCTGGCGCCGGGATTGGAAACATCTGACCAAAAAGAAAAGAAAATAGATTGATTTATCAACAAGAACATATCCTGGCTGTTAAACTACATTGCGTAGTGAGATTCATATGACCCTAATGCATTTCAGAGAACACTCCTCTGATTACGATGAGTAATGTGCAGTGACCTTGCAACTTAAGCCCCTATCACACGGAACTGGATTTCTAGTAGGAACGCTCTAGTTGACGCTGGTGGGTGGGTGGTGGCGGGGGGGGGGGGGGGGTAGGAGTCATTATAAGTACATGAAAAACAGCATCAGTTGTATCACGCATCTTTGAAAAGTCACGAGCCGCCGCTGGATGGGAGTGAGTTCTTGATGTTATCAGCACTGACCCTCCGCATAAATATCTGCCTGGGTATGATCAAAGTAATAAACAATAAAAAAATAAAACATCATCTTCGCCTTGCTTCCTCCAGATACGCACAAAAATTATATCAACCTTTTTAATTGGGTCCACATTGGAATTACCAGGAAAGACGACATGCGGAATTTTATGTTTGATGGATTAATTTTTTTAAAAAAATAGTTGGCTTTTCTTCACTTTTGGCTAATCGAAATGATGATATGATGAAAGTGATGAATGGACACTCACAAACATCCATCCATACCCAGGCCAGGATTTGAACCCGGCACCCCTGGCATCATAGCGCGATGTGCTAACCACTCCACTACGGGGGCCGGTTATTTAATAACGAGTATTCACAATCACTACCATACCGAGGTGACCAAATTTTAATGTAACAGTTTTGTAGGTTTTTAAAAAATCATCTATAGAATTACTGAACTGATATAATTAGTTGCTAGAACTATTTACAAGTTTTCTTCCAACATATACATTTTCACTATCAGTTATGCAGTTCTTAGGATTGACTTGCATGAATTTCAAAGAAGAGGAAGAAAGGGGTGGAAAGAAAGCTTGATTCGAGCGTCTCCGAGACCTATAATAAGGCAACCAAATTAAAGAAAGAAATTGCAAATAATCCAGTAGTAATTTTTTCTTTAAGTCCATATGCTCAAATAGGCTAATTGTCACTATAAACTGCAGTCTTAACGAGTGTTCATTGGCCTTCCACTGGGAATCTAAGCCAGGACCGCTTATTCATAAGGCAAGAGCATTATGCGATCGGAGAGATGATACATAAAGAAATCCATCAACCATATCATTTTATCGTAACATAAGATGCGCCCATCTAACAGGTGGATTACACTATTATTATGATTGACCCATGGAGATCCGCAGAATATTTTCCAAGGAGGGGCAAGCATGGTAATTTGTTCTGGGGGGCAAACAAGACATATTTCCCTCCTTAATAGTGCTGCTCCTCAATGAAACACTGATTTAAATTGAAGCTCTCTTGTTCCAATAATTAACATAAATTACTGTGAATGAAATGTTATACATGTGTGTAATGAATAAGTTTATGTTAAGATCCATTTTCCATGGGAGCATCCCCCTTGTCACCTTCTCCCCCTTCCAGACGCCCATGGATTGGCCTGAGATTTAAACTATTTCTTCTCAGGTATGGACCAATGGACCAAAATATTTGACACTTGTATAAAGCAAAGTCGTTGTTCGCGGAGTTATCTGTTTTGATAAAAAATGAAACATTGTGGAATTGAAATTACTACCTCAACTTTCGAAGTGCTATGAAATGTTGATACTCACTCGTTATTATATTTCAAGTCAATTTTCTGCTAGTTTTGACCATTGGTGACTGAGGTTGAATTGTAATTAGACGAACCTCATGAAGGGACGAACACAAACAAGCACGGAGACACAAAACACCAAAAGGAATATCTTGACTGTGGTTACAGGCACCAGACTCATTTGCCTACAATAATAAAGTTTCCAGGGTGTACTATTCAGGAGGGAGGTTGACATTTGAGTGTGTTCGAAAAGGTCACACTTACAGCACAAATAATCTGTGAAAAAGATACGAATTACTGGATACGATGATTATGTTTGATGAATCCCTTGCTTTCAAATCGCTTTCTACACAAGGTAAAAGGGAGATCTCGAATGAAAGAGAGAGAAAGACAGAGGGGGGAATATATGTTAGTCAAACTCACATAATGGCTTACGTTTGTACTGCCCACCCTAATTGATCAATATAGAGCTCTTTGCCCACCTGGTCGAAAAATTCTGGCGCCGTCCCTGGGTGAAACAACAGTTGACAGGAGAATACCACCTGGAAAGGAATGTTCCAGATAAACAACTTTTTAATATTCATGTGTCTGGAGGGGAGTGATTTTTGTGTTTATATATCTTCCTGTTTTGTACCTTATTTCATTTGTATTCTGTACAGAGTCTGAAGAAGACCTTGCTAGAAGTTTGAAACGTAATGTTTAGTTTATGTTTTATGTATTATATAATAAAATAAATTCTGCCTTGGTCAGCATATTGGATTTTTGTGGTTATCATGGAAACAAGGCTTAATGGTGTTATCATACAACTAAAACTGAACTCTGGGGTGCAACAGCTCTTGGAAGGGCCAAGGCCTGTCTGAAAAGCCACTTTTCATTGGGTGACACACAGTCAACACGTGAGCCACATCACTACTATTAACCAACTTTCAAGATCGGAGTGTGATCCTCGCAATGTGGGATCGGCACTGAGGGAACAGTTCAGTCACATTGAGCAAGGTGTGGAATGTAGGGAGGATGCTCCAGCACCTTCCGCCCAGTACATGCCAAATATTTGGTGCAAAGTGGTGGGGAGGAGTATTGTCTCGGCTTAAGCGTGGATTAATGTTTTTGAGAGCTTGATCAACTCTGGACAGGCACGCCTCATTGTACCACTTTGCACTGACTGTAATATGTTTTTCCAGCAACACATACTCCACAACTCCTCTTACAGCAAAAATGATGGCTACCATTCTCTTCGTCACGGATTTTGATTTTCTCAGAGACACGGACATGCTTTCATCTTCGAAGATCCAGATTTTGTTTTGGACTTTAGTGGGAACGTCATAATTAGGGCTCGGAATTTGAAGACCTATAAATTGCCAAAAAAAACAAAAAAGGACCTAAAAAAGGACATATAAATGTTATCCTAATTAATTAATAACTTCAGTTTTAATTACATATTTAATGAATATGGGCGGCACCTCCTTATCTGACTTGAGATCTTTGCAGGCACGTGCTGTCTGGTCGTATACACCAAGCTGAAAGCTTCAAAACAAGAGAAAGTTGCCACTTGCAGTGCGATCTTCCAGACAAGTTATGGTTAAAAGACCTTGTACCATACCTGCTTCAGTCGTCCAAAAATGTTTTTCTCTCGTTTCAGGGATGGTTCAAATATATATATTTTATTTCCTTACTACAAAAAGGATGTTTAAGAGGTGATGTACTGATGATGATTCGAATTGAGAATGGGCAGTAACAACGTAGTCGAAAGAAGGTGAAGTTGCAAAAAAAGCTGTTAAGGCCTTAATAAAGGCTAAAAAAGGACCAATAAGCCAAAAAACGCTGAAAAAGGCAAAAAAAGGACAAATAAAACCCACCTTTTTCTGACCTACAATGACCCAAAATGAACATATATTATGTTGGGCCTAGTCTTCAGACACTAGGAAAAAAAAAGGATTTTTCCTCAACTTCCGAGCCCTAGTCATAATAGTAAAGCCAGGTTTCATCACCTGTTAAGATGCTGTTGACATAGCGAGATGTTCAATTTTCAAACGTTTTGAGCATTTGGTTAAGGCATGGTATACCCAAAGGGAACAAACAACAAACCATTGTCACTTTATAAGATGGATGTTCAGAATGGTATGAATTGCCGATGCAGGAAGGTCCGAACACTCCTCTATTTGGCGATAGGTCACATGCCTGTCGGACTCGAGCATCTTCCTGGATGTTCTCCTATGTGACAGACTAGGCTGGGCATCCTGACCTTAGAGCATCTTCCTGGCTGAAATTTCCTCTCTCTAACTCCCGATACCACATGAATATGGTCATACGATGAGGATAATCATCTCCCAGCACAGGAGCCATTCCCTCCAAACACTACTAATCACTCAAACCACGCACAAAGTTGTAGCGCAAAATTGCACGTTATTAACTTTTTCACCAAGATGACAAGTTCTTTTCACTGCCACAGTTCATGAGCAACTAACACCCAAAGGTCATCCTGCAGGCTACAGTGCAGGTTTAAACATGCCTCAACTTGTGACAACGTGCAACCTATTGCAAAACATTCCTAGTACCCTTTGTACAGTATGTCCTCCACTGCAAGGGCGAAAAAGTGTTGCCTGTTTGCATCCAGCCAACAGTGAAGCATGGCTATAGTTCAGTGATGGTTAGGGTTGTTATATGTCCCCGATTTTCAAGGACAGTCCCACAATTGTATGATTTGCCCTGGTGTTCCAAAAAGTTTCTTTGGGATGTGGTAATGTCCCAGAATCAGGTGGGAAATCAGATACGGTTCAGACTATACTTTCATGAACATTATTTCTACAAGGATTGGAAAGAAAGTAGTGGCAACACTGTCGTCACGTTGTGTATGATCAAGAGAGGGCATTGCTGTTCCCAGTATGTGTAGAAGGAAGGCATAGCTGTTAACATAATCATTATTAGAGAGAACAGCGTGCATTGATTAAGATTAAAGAGATTATAGATTTTTTAAGAAAGATTACATGCTTATATCCTTAAAAATTATAACCAAATTGGAGAATACTGCACTAAATTATAAAACATTTATAGATATATCAGATTGGTGAAATTATTGGTACTTTTACAAATAAACCAATACGTATGCTGATAATGTCTGTATCGACCAATACTAAGAGACTACCAAATAATCTGCCCCATCCCTTATATATAAGGGATAGGGGGGGTGGCATAGGGGTGGATCAGGAAAAGTAGAGAGAGGAGAAAGTGAAGCTACCCTTTTCTTTCACTCTCTCTCTTGCCCCCAAACCTTAGGAGATAAAGAAAGAAAAACAGAGAGAGAGAGAGTTTCTTTCTCCTTTCTCTCTCGCTCCCTCTTTCCAATGGAGAGGGAGAGAGAGAGAGAGAGAGAGATAAAAAATCCTCTCTTTTTTGCGGGGCATTGGCTCTCTTTCTCTCTCTCTTTCTTGTGGGGGGAGCATTTTTTTTGTTTACAGAGAAAGAAAGAAAGAGAGAGAGAGAGAGTAGGACGAGAGATACGGGGGGGTGGCTTCCTTCTTTCTTTTTTTAGAGAGGGTGAAAGGGGAAGGACCTGGGAAAAGAGAGAGACAGAAAGAGAGAGAGAGAGAGGGAGAGAGAGAAAGAGAGAGAGATATTCTCAACTTCCCTCTTTCTTCCTTTTTCTCTCATTCCTTCTTTGTAGAAAAAGAAGAGAGAGAGAGAGAGAGAGAGAGAGAGAGAGAGAGAGAGAGAGAGAGAGAGAGAGAGAGAGAGAGAGAGATAATCTCATGCCCCCATTCTTCACCACTCTCTTCTCTCTCTCCCTAATAAGCGAGAGAGAACGAAAAGAACAAAGTAAAGAGGACAAAAGATAGAAAAGACTAAGTGTCTCTCTCTCTCTCTACTGGAAGGAAGGAAATGGTGCGGGGGGGGGGGGTTGTGGTAGGGAGAATCTCTCTCTCTATCTCTCACTTCCATTTCCTTATCCTCTCTCTCTCTCTTTCAGAGAGAGAGAGAGAGAGAGAACTTTTTTTAAAAAAAAAGAGGAGTGGGAAACCACCAGGGGGGGGGGGCAAGGTGTCCATCCCCCAAATTACCCTCCCCTCCCCCACACCTAGGGGTGTTAGGGATGTCTGGGGGAAAAACTCTTTCTTATTCTCTCTCTCTCTCTCAAGAGAGAGAGAGAGAGAGAGAGAGATAGAGAGAGAGAGAGAGAGAGAGAGAGAGAGAGAGAGAGAGAGAGAGAGAAAACCGGTTCAGTCTTTTTTCTTACACCGAAGATGCAGCGATAGACTGCGAAAATTATATTTTTTTCCTTTCTCCTTCTTTGATTTTTATTTAGCCCTTTTGGCCCTCCTTGCTTTTATATATATAAATACATAGTAACTTTGCCTGCTGGTAGCCAACATTTATGCACGAGCAAGAAAAAAAATTAGTTTGTAATAAGAGAAGAAACTTAAGCCAAGCGTTAGGTTAACCTTGCAGCAGGTTTTCGCATATGTAGATCCAAACGTGCGCGCAAGAATATAGTTCCACTGAGACGGGTTCTATTCCGACACAACTGCATACTTGCAAGAAAACAGTTATTTAATTTGTAAAATACAGACAAAATAATACATCCATTAGCAGGTATGGACTTGATCGGTTGCAATCACTGTGCAGACGAACTTGGATCCGCAGATTCGCCAACTGGAGTTTGTATTGAGCTGAGGAATCCCTGAAGCCCAAGTGCGAGTCGAGCAAGACTGAATACGTTGCAGAGCGCGTGGAATCCGTGATACCAGTGTTGCACATCCCACTATTTTAACCCTATGTTTATTGTGATTAATAATCGTGCTATACAGCGGCGAGAATGGCTGAATCAAGCAAGGTCTCCTGTTCAGCGAGTGTTATTGTGAGCTTCATCCGAAGGGAAAAGCTCTTCAAATCAAGCAAGTTGTTTAAAATGCATAATCCTCCTTACGGAAACAAGATCAAAGTAAAACAGGGCGTGAGGTGATTTGCCGTCAATGGGCGCACGAACTGTATCCCGGGTGTTGAATGATTTGCGGTTTGAGTTTAGGAAGAGGAAACGATTGTTTGTTGTTTGACTACAAAAGAATGTACCCGGTATTAAAAGATATCCCTGTGAGAAGAAACATGTTTATTATTTGGACCAGACGTGCTTTAACTCTGGGAAGGGCGTGGGCGTTATATTGATTTTTTTTTATATATATATCACCATGCAAAACCACCGCCAGGGCTGAAGAAACCGACGAGAAAGGGAGAGGGGAAGGGGGAGGCTTATTGTTCCACCCACTGACAGCAATGACGTCTTTGTTGAAGGCGCATATATTTACTGTTCCGTGCAAGGAAAGGGATGGATGATTAGCAAGAAATGGACAGACCAAGATTTGAATCCTGGTTTAGTGAAGTGGTTCATAAATTGTAACCAGAATAATAGCAGCAGACAATGCACCTGATTGTATATATCCACAATAACAAATCATACTTTTTTTTTTGCTGGTATAACTTGAAGTGCGTGTGTCTTACAGTAACAAAGGTTTTCATAAACGTATTATTTTATAAACCAAAAACAATAATTTGTCATTAAATTCAAGAGGGCCTGTCGTTGTTTACTTATATCTTTGTTTATTTTATTTTTGCGTGCTCGAAATATACACACATGCTCATGGGCGTCCGGAAGGGGGGGCAAGGGGGCCGTTCCCTCCCTGGAAAATGAAAGTCAACCTAAAATTATGTATTTCACATATATAATTTCATTTTAGCCACAATAATATGTGTTAATTATTGCATTAACACAATAAATTCAAATTTAAGCAATGTTATTAGGGAACTACACTCTTTTGGGGGAAATGTGACTTGTTTTTTCCCCTGGGAAAAATACTCTCATGTTTCGAAGATATTTCGCATTTATATTAAGTAATGACACATTTTTTTAAATAATTTATGCGCCGAAAGTGCTTCTAAAATGTTATGTTTCAGGAGACAAAAAGAAACACAAATATATTCCGCTTGACATGCATGCGGGTTTTGATGTGTTGTGCGGTTGGCAATACTGTGGATTTTCTCAGTGTCTGCGATGTAAGCAGCTCGGCGGTTGAGGCAAGACTGGCACGGAAGAATCTGTGCTCAGTTCCCGCGCGGATTGATACATAAAACCTGCTGCGAACTTAGCCTGACGCGCGGCTTAGCTAACTATTTTTCATTGGCCGAGCCAATACCATCGGAAAATATTGAACTTGGGATTCTTTGATTACAAGGCACTCCATGATACAGCTGGTAACTTTTTCCATATATTTTTATACATTTTGTGCTCATTATATATTATACAAACTATCAGATCAAACTTCTAAACCAGAATTTAAGTAAATTATTTCAAGAGGACAAGATTGGAACACCTTAACAATAGAGGAGAGGTGGAAGACCAGCAAAAAATGGATGATGTTGATTTCAAGAACTTAGAGAGACTGGTTTATATATGTCACTGATCATTATGCATCACATGCTTTTGACTGGGTTTCTTCCCCAATTTTACGAGTGGAGGGAAAGGGAGCCAAAGAAAGGGTCTATTTAAAAACACAGGGCCTGTGGCGTCAGTTCCACCACTCCAAACAGTGTTGGCAGGAAAACACTGCTTTTTCCTTTCTGCTTTCTGTGCTGTGCTTGGCAGGGGCAGTGTTGCTATACGAAGGGCAACTTCCCTTGGTGGAGGAGAATCCAGGTCCAATTTTAGGTAAAAAAAAATTATGAAAAATATAGACTGCTGGAAAATTTTAAATTGTTGGACTTTTTGTTTGTTTTTCTTGCACGACTACACTTACATTTAATTTCTATTAGATCTAATTAATCTAGATGGGGTTTACAGTAAATATATGCAAAAACTAATGATTGTTGTGGTAAGCCATGTCAAATTTTCAGAATACGCCACTGTTACAAGGTGACAGCGTTACTACTAAATCACTGGGAGACTCTGGCTGTCATGACTAAATTTGTATCACTGTTGTGTGTGTCATCATGGGAAACTGACATAGAAACAGTACCAAAACTTTTCATTTCACTAAGATTCTTAACCATGGTTAACTGTTAAAAAAAACAACAATCAATAAAAATTATTTAACTTTTATTATGTGAATAATACTGATATTAGTTTATTAAAATAAATGTTTATATAAATATTGTCACCATAATTAAATACAAAGACCTTTTCCCCATACATACTTCTGGAATTCTTACAAAAATAACTTTACATATCACATTGGAATCTACATTTGTGCAACCTCTCACTTTCCTGGAGTGGTTTGGTACCACCAACTGTTGGTGTAATGATTTCGTACTTTCTCAATTTCTGAATTGGTGAACCTAAGAACTGCAGCAATTGCATTGAGCATATGCTGCTTAGAACTGGGATCATCGGTTGATAGAAAACTCAACACCACATTCTTCAAGTACTCAAGATTTGCACCTTCCCTGGATTGACAGCGATCTAATCTGTAATAGAGTAAATACATGTAATTAAAAAAAATCAAATTAGGAGTACAATATTTGTATTTTGCAGGGATTGAACTAATATAGGTATAGGCCTCCTCGATGGCATTGTGAGAATGTCATTGAATTTTAATCGAGGGGTCCCAGGTTGAATACCTGGTGGAGGCACATGGTGGATTGCTTCCCACTTTAGACTGTAGGTGCAGTCCCGATTAGCCTTTCTGTTTAATAAAGATGGCTTAAAAAAAAAAACATACGTATATCTGATATATCTATAAATAAGACTGAACTGTAGTGCAAATTCTGCCATTTTGTTATTATCTTTATGGATATAAACATATATTTCATATGCTATAGCTTTGTAAAGTAAATTAATGTTCATCTTGGTCAGTCAATATCCACACATTTGGGTTTTTGTGCATGCAAGTCAATAGTGACACATTTGTCAATTATATATAGTGCATATTTAACCTTGTTGTTGCTGCAGGGCAAACATGGCTGCCCCATGCTCCAAAGAAGAACACCGAGCAGCAATTAGTTCTTTGTGGTCTGAAAGGTGTACCACCAAAAACCAATGTGCAGATGACTTGCCACTTCAATGACAGTTTCTAGTCACATTGTCTGTCACGTGCCAGTTTCACACGACACAATGAAGATTGCAAGGAGGAATGGTTTCTCGAAAGCGACGATAGATGGCAGCATGCCATATAAAGAGGAGCAGAGCAAATTGTAAAAACTTGGAGCGGAGAAGAGGGATTATATATATTATAGTAAATTGAGAAATATATAAAAGAAGAGTATAAATACTATAGAAGAAGTAAATAGAATGTTGTATATAGTAAATTAAAATAATTAATAATATTGTCGCATACGAAACGTTTAGGGAAGTCCTTAAGTAAGAGAACGAATTCAGAAATGTATCTCTTTTAATTTCTCTGACGAGGAGAACATCGTCAGTGTTTTGGTTGTTTGTCCCCGGTGGCGCTGTGTCAATTAGACACCCCGTAGCACTTTACGGTTGCGCTTCTTTTGTAGTCGCACTGGGCCATTGGCAGCGCTTGTTATTATCCATGGTTATTCCCCTTTGGTCGTTACATAGGAGGTGGCGCTAGTGTCAGTTTAGTCGACCCTACTCCTTTATATAAGTATAGCTTGTATCGTTTGCCAAACAAACGGGGGAAAGGGAAAGAAAACATATATAGGGCATAAAGAAAAGGAAGCGAGACGACGCAACTAGATTTCTTATATATAGAAGAAATAATAAAAGAAGTATTTTCCATAATCAAAGAAGAAGAAGCTTATTTCTATAATCAAAAGAAGAAGAAGCCTATTCGATAATCAAAAGGAAAAAGAAGAAGAAGCTTTTTCCATAATCAAAGAAGAAGAAGCTTTTTCCATATTAAAAGAAGAAGAAGCCGTTTCCATAATAAAAGAAGAAGATTTTTCCATATTAAAAGAAGAAGAAGCCTTTTAAAAGAAGAAGCCATTTAAAAGAAGAAGAAGCCTTTTTGATAATAAAAGAAGAAGAAGCCTTTTCGATTATACATATATTTTTTCTCTGTATTTTGTCAAGTCCTCGGAATATAGATCCGCATTTTACTATATCCTCTTGGCTATAAAACGCTTTCTTATTTGGAATTCTCAAATAAAGAACCTATCCCCCTGAGATTAAGATATCTGTAGCAGTGGTAAATAACATTTAAGTACGTACCCACAAGGGGCGTAGCATTAGTGGCGCCAAACGTGGGGCCTTACCTTACCCACGAATGAGACGTAGCATTAGTGGCGACCAACGTTGCGGCTAGCAGATTTGTGAATAAGAAAGCAAAGAGAGAGAAAGCCAAGATGGAGAAAGAAAATAAAGTCGAGGACGAGAACGGAGAAACTACAGTGAAGGAAAAACAAGAGAAAATAGAAAAAAAATGACCGTGATGGAAATGTTCCAGAAGTTATCGATGCAGATAGATGAACACCATAGAAGGATGATGGAGATGCTTGACGAAAGGAATAGAATGGAAAAAGAGCACCACAGAAGGATGTTGGGATTGTTTGACAAAAGGGAGAGAATAATAGAAGGAACAATGCTGTCGATCGAGAGTACGAGTTTAAAAATGAATAGAAGAAGCGAAGACGAGGTTTCAGTGATTAGAGAGGAAAATAAACAAAGAAACGAAAATTTGGAGAAAAAGCTGATTGAAAATAAATCTCAAATAGAATGAGCTGTTTCAAGAACATAAGAAAATGACAGCAAGACAGAAGTAGATGTTTCCAGAATAGCAGAAAATGAGGACAAGATACAAGAAGAGAAGGTCCTGATAGAAGATAGAAGTTGGAAGAAGAAAGAGGAAAATTCCAATGACGAGCATGACAGTAAGATAGAAGAAGTAGCTATAAAGTTACGAGAAGAAAACACTCAGGAACTTAAAGAGGTCAAAGAAGAGGAAGATGAGAAAATAGAAGAAGATGAAAGAGGAATTGAAAGAGATGAAAAATTTAGTTGTCAATGTAATAATGAAGAGATCCATGTCGAAGTGAAGATGATAGAAGAAAGTTCTAGTGACGAGTCTCTGACGGAGGAAGAAAATAAGCATAAGCCGAGCAGAAGATGTAAACAAAGAAGAAAGAAAAGTAAAATGAGATTTAGATATATTCACGTAAAGACATGGAAGAAGAAGAAGAGAAAGAAATTAAAAATAGAAAAGAACCTGAAGAAAGTTAAGAATATGATAAAAAGGGTCGACATAGATCAAATGGATTTTGATGCTACTTCGACAAAAAGAAGGAAGAAGAAAACGAGACGGAAAAGACAAGGAGAGCATGCATTTGATGAAGATGTAGAACAGAAGAAGTCTTGGCAGAAACCAGATTGGATGAAGAGAGAAATGAAAGTATTTTTTTTTACTGGAAGAAAGTTGGAAGAGGAGGAAGAAGGATCTTGAGAAGAATAGAAAAGAAAATAGAAGAAAGAGAAGAAAAAGAGGAAGAGAAAAAGAAAACAAGATAGTGACAAGCAACGAGTATTTGAAAGAATCGGAAGAAACAAATAAAACTGACTAGTGCAAAGTAAGGAGATGTTATGATTTATATAGACTGGCAAGCGTTTCTAGAATTATTAAAGTTGTATGAAAAGTTCTAGTTCACCAGAAGAAAAATTCGTGGAATTATTAGTTTGGGCAAATATTAATGATCTATTTGAGAGAAGAAAATTCTAGTTCTTTAATGTTAATTCCTGTAAAAAGATATATATATGATAGCCATCGTTGGAGGAAAATCTATTTTGCAAGTGATATCTTAAGAAAGAATAATAACTGTTAATTTATGTCACCACTCCATTGAACAATGAGACCGATAGTGGAAGATCAAACCTGTAAAAGAAGAGATGCCAAAGAAAGTAATATGGAAAATGGATGTAAACTTTTCAATTGTACGAACAGAAGAGAAAGAAGAGAACAGTTAGGCACAGAAGGAAGTTAATCATGAAGAAAACTCTAAGGAAAAAGGAGAAGATAATATAGAAGATCGAACAGTATCAGTAAAATGAATTCTTTCTAAGCTTAGACGACTAAAGGTCATCGTGTATTTAGAAAAGTGTAAAAGAAATGGGTTGTAATCCCAGAAAATAAATATATCTAGATACATGCTGATATGGAATTAAGGCTGATGTGAAGAATTATTGTAGCTGATGGAAACACTTAAATGATCAACTTAGAGAAGAGAGAGAGTTCTTTGAAACGGAAAAATCTGAGCTAACTGGTAATCTATAGAGAGATTGCTGGAAGAAGAAAAGATTGAAACGAAAATTACTATTTTGGCAGGACATCGTCAGGTAAAAACTATCTTGGAGAAATTAGACGAGCAGACTTGCAGGAGATGAACTATTGAAGAATTATATTTTGTATTTAAAAATAACTTAAGATGTCACGAATATTTCCGGAACGGTGAAAAGATATCTAGAAACGAAAATAGAAAGAAGAGACAAATCGAGAGATGAGGAAAAATGCTGCATGCCAGGAGATATAATTTCACAGTGAAAGTGAAAAGCATTGTAAGCTGTAGAAATGAGAACCAATGAGAAAAGTCAAACGAGATGTAGAGAAAGTGGAAAAATTTATCTATTTCCAAAATATTTTTTCCTATATATAAATTTTTATCCTCAAGGAGGGGGATATTGTGTCACGTGCCAGTTTCACACGACACAATGAAGGTTGCAAGGAGGAATGGTTTCTCGAAAGCGACGATAGATGGCAGCACGCCATATAAAGAGGAGCAGAGCAAATTGTAAAAACTTGGAGCGGAGAAGAGGGATTATATATATTATAGTAAATTGAGAAATATATAAAAGAAGAGTATAAATACTATAGAAGAAGTAAATAGAATGTTGTATATAGTAAATTAAAATAATTAATAATATTGTCGCATACGAAATGTTTAGGGAAGTCCTTAAGTAAGAGAATGAATTCAGAAATGTATCTCTTTTAATTTCTCTGACGAGGAGAACATCGTCAGTGTTTTGGTTGTTTGTCCCCGGTGGCCCTGTGTCAATTAGACACCCCGTAGCACTTTACGGTTGCGCTTCTTTTGTAGTCGCACTGGGCCATTGGCAGCGCTTGTTATTATCCATGGTTATTCCCCTTTGGTCGTTACATAGGAGGTGGCGCTAGTGTCAGTTTAGTCGACCCTACTCCTTTATATAAGTATAGCTTGTATCGTTTGCCAAACAAACGGGGGAAAGGGAAAGAAAACATATATAGGGCATAAAGAAAAGGAAGCGAGACGACGCAACTAGATTTCTTATATATAGAAGAAATAATAAAAGAAGTATTTTCCATAATCAAAGAAGAAGCAGCTTATTTCTATAATCAAAAGAAGAAGAAGCCTATTCGATAATCAAAAGGAAAAGAAGAAGCTTTTTCCATAATCAAAGAAGAAGAAGCTTTTTCCATATTAAAAGAAGAAGCCGTTTCCATAATAAAAGAAGAAGCTTTTTCCATATTAAAAGAAGAAGAAGCCGTTTCCATAATAAAAGAAGAAGATTTTTCCATATTAAAAGAAGAAGCCTTTTAAAAGAAGAAGCCATTTAAAAGAAGAAGAAGCCTTTTTGATAATAAAAGAAGAAGAAGCCTTTTCGATTATACATATACATATATTTTTTCTCTGTATTTTGTCAAGTCCTCGGAATATAGATCCGCATTTTACTATATCCTCTTGGCTATAAAACGCTTTCTTATTTGGAATTCTCAAATAAAGAACCTATCCCCCTGAGATTAAGATATCTGTAGCCGTGGTAAATAACATTTAAGTACGTACCCACAAGGGGTGTAGCATGTCAGAACCACGGCATGGACTTTCTCAGAATAGTCAGTAGCAGATGTGAATGGACATCCTGCTCCTCCATTGCGCTTAAGGCGAGGAGGGACTATTTCCCCTAGGTCTTTCTCGCTGGGGCAGCTGCGGATCACTGTAGCCTACTTCTCTCTTTTGGGGGCAGATCTGGCTCTTTCGTGCACTCATTTGACTGTAAACTGTGGCACCCGCCCTCTGGCCCACCATGATGCCACCACTGGCTCTGGCCCATAAAGACCAACCTTTGCCATGAGTATACATTTTGCACGTGACGTAATATTCATATATAGGCTGCGTCACCCACCCCCTTTTTCCTCCCCAGGTACTTTTATATATAGAGCTGTGGCTAAGGTGAAAATGACAATATTACTATCCGGGAATCCTTTATTTTTGATATCATATGAACATCATTGAATTATTGAGATGGGTGATGCCTTCAAATCTAGGTGGTAAAAACTAAGAATAAATTGCCATCGCTTTAAAGCTAACGGTAATAGCAGCACCCCAACCCCTCTGACATCTAAAATTACCCTAGGAGGCACTCTATGCAGCGTTCGTTAATCTAGCTCCTTGAAAGTCATCTTTAGCTCTATTAATGGTGAAATGTAGCTCTTTTATGCACATCAGGTTTGGCAACACTGACAGGATGGCCGTATGAAGCAAGGAGAAATGCATTAGGTTTATGGGACCACTATTTTATTCGTTCTCTCGGGAATATCAAACATCCAATGACATAGGAAAGTACATGGACGGAAAAAGAACATGTTGAACTATGTCATAGTAGTAAGTAGTAGGAAGAGTCGAAACTGCCATTCGATTGGCCGTAACTTAAAGTTGAAGTAGATTTCCCATAAGGAATACATGGGATTCTGTAAATATTTTTTAATTATATTTTTCAAACACCGTGTCTAGCTTACTAATGAACTTGAGAAACAGTTTTCACTTGTAACATGGAGAGAAATTCATACTCTCTTGCATACTAAACCCTTTTTTAAATAGCAGTGCCCTATCTGACGATATTGAAATAAATGCACAACTATTGCGTAATTGTCCCTTTTTGCCTTAAAAATTAACTGGCTGTTTATGAACTTCTCAAACATTCAAACACATCTCACAGCGCTATAACACTTTCCCCACATTGTGATGCTGTTCTTCTTTGGTGCAAGTGGTCCTGCAACAAGGAATGAATATGAGTGATGAAGGGCAAATGTGCACTAAAGCAATGATAAATACACACTCTGTTCACATACATGTGCAGAAAGCAACGGTGAGAAGAAAATTACAGCGAAAGTGTAGATAATTACTGACTGGCCCTTGTAGTTACCTTTCAATATCATTCTTCAGTCGTATGGCCTCCTCCTGATATTTTTCCTCTTTGGTCAAAATGCTTTTCTGAAGCTCCCTCAATGCTGTTTCCAATTGATGCTTCGATTTCCTAAGGTTTGATATCTCGACTTCCTTTCTTGCAATTTCGTGAGCGTAATGCAGCATGTGTCCCTCTCCTTTCAGCATCCCGAACTGGGACAGTGACAGCCCTACCTCATCTACTTCCTGGCAAGAATACCTCCGTTGCCCTTCGTTCGATGCATCTTCGTTTTTCTCCTTTCCCTTGGAAGCTCCTGGAAGAAACATCTGGAAGCTGGTCTTTAGCATCTTGATTTCGGAATCCTTCTCCTCCAGGAGGGAAAACGATCTCTCTCGCTGCTTCTGAAGCTGCTGTTCCAAGTGGGAAAGCTTGCTTCTGAAATCGTTCTCAACCGACGAGAGTTCCTGCTTCGACATCTTCCTCTGTTCTGAAAGAAGCTGCAATGAGAAATAGTTTGAAATCAGATGGTGGTAGAAACCACAGATTTCACACCAAATGCTAGTGTGGATACAGTATTATCATTTTGAAATTATTAGAAAAGAACTAAAGCTGACCAAGGCAGTATTTATGTACGTAAAAAACACTTTTATATGTGATGTTTCCATCCTACATTAGGGTCTTCTTCAGATTAAGAACCAAATACAAATGAAAGACAGGTCCGATGGGAAGATTATATATATCCATGCACAGTACAAGGTCTAGACACAAAGCACATGAAGGTGTCAGTTCTTTTCTGAGATTCTTTATCTCCAGGTATTACTGTCGCAAGATAGGCTACACTGACGTGTAAAGCACGAGAAAGTAATGCCAAGTTAGTACAAAAGGAGCCACAGCTTCGTACCTCTGGTACAGTGCTGGCCCAATTGGACCTTGGTGCGAAGCTATGCCCGATGGCTGAAGCTTGAATGCCTCTAAGGTCGAAGCCATGCTTGAATCGTTTTTAACATGGGTCCCTGCATTCCAAAAGACTCGAACTACGGCACCTAGGAGTAAAGCGGGGGACCAGCAGCACCGAAGTCGGTCCACCACCCCTGTATCCTCCTGCATTGCCCCACTGCCCCAGGGCTTTCGGAAAATAGGCAGGGATACATATGCACTCAGATGCCTGTGACATCTCCTGACAGTATGACTGACAATTGATTGACATGTACCTAGTGAGTCTCTGGTACCATCTCCCTTATCTTTCCCCTCACATCTGGATGTTGATGAATTTCTTATGATCTTTTCCCCCCTCCTCTTTTCTTTCGTTTTTCTTTTTTCTTCCTTTTTCCTATTCCTTCACCTTTCCACTCTTTCTAACACTCCCTTCCATCCTTTCTTGATCTTAAGTTGTCCATTCCAGTTTAAGGTGTCTTCTCCTTTCTTCTAAATTTCCTTAGCCTCCTTCCATTTCCTCACTAGTCCTCTCTTCTACTTCCCTATCCACCTAGCCATAAACCATTCTATATCATGTCCTGTTTCTCTCCTGTGTTTGAATATCACATACCTGTTTGTCTTTAATCTAAAGTCATCCGTATGTTGCTGCAATCTGCCTTTCAGTCTCTTTTCTGTTTCCCCTATGCTTTCACTCTCATTCCGTTTAGTGTTTTTCTAACATGGAAACTTAATTGTGTTACAATTGAAATTATTAACAGCGCAACTACAGTGCCTTGAATAGGTAGTGTGGAAAATGACCCAAAAAACTGGTTCCCGATGCAAATGACAACACAGATGGCAACTAATTTTCTTATGAAAGTAATACAGCTTAGTTAGTTTTTGGAATATATTGTGTAGATTTGTTTGTCTTGAAAGGCGGTATGTGAATTGATGGAAACAGTCATATTTGTGGAGTGGTTTGTAGTCACGAAATGGCATTAATTTGGAAAGAAAAGTAAAATAAAATAAATAAATAGCATGTGCAATACAAGAAGAAACATCGAAATGTGATTCCGGACGTCAGGTGTTGGACTGTATACTAGAGTTTATTTTTCTATGTTATTAGAATATGTAAATAGTATCCTGAGAGATATTTCACACTGAGGCGACAAACCACAAGTGTAGCTTGGAAGCGAGCAGTCGATAATCAATGCAGCCTTTCGAACCGTAGGGACACAAGCTCTGACTGCACCGTTTTTTCAAGGAGATATTAGACCAAATCGGCACACGACAAACAATACGGTAATTTCACACCAAAGCGACAAGGGTTCTCGGTCCAAGGCAGCTTTCAGACCAAAGCGACACATGTTGCTTGGAAACAAGCCAATCAATAACAACGTTGCACACCATAGCGGCATGACGGGCAGCACAAGCCAGCGTTCGGGTAGTGAAATCCTCAAGCGATAAGTATTGGGTGCTGCTTGTCACTTTGGTGCACAATCTCCCTAAGCAAGACATTCATTGCATAGTGCATGCACAAGGGTCTACCAATTTGAACATCAAAACTTTGAAAGAGTGTAGTGGCAACACTGACTGAAATGACGAGATTGAACTGTGTGCAGTAGTCTGTGGCAAGTTATCATGGAGAGATACACAATGCAACAACGCATAGAAATTATATGAATTTACTATCAAAATTCGTGTTCAGAGGAATTTATGGTCAACATAATCGACCGACAAAATGCCATAACTGTGGGATTTGGGCAGATGAAAAGCTGCAAGTGATTCCGGATGTACCCCTTCATACTGAGAAAGTGACTGTGTGGTGTGGTTTTTGGGCCAATGGCATGATAGGGCCTTCATTTCTTGAGGACTGTAGTTCCGTTTCTAGGATCTTTAACAGATACGACGACGCATAAATTAACAATAACAACAATTTATTACTGCCAGACGGTAAGATACAAAGTTGTACAATTTCTATAGTCTTAACCCCAAGACCGCCATACTACCGACACAGACTATTCAATCCCGCATAATGTGAGCATAGTTGCCAGTCTGCAACATTTCCCCCTTTGCGAACATTACACGCAAACAATAGTATTTCTTCTCTTACACGTACATAGCTAATACTAAATTATCTTACATGAATATCCCCTTACATATTTTCTCCATTTTTGATTTAGTCACATTTTTAGTTAGTACATCAGCTTCTAGATTTTCTGAATTTACACGTTGAAGATACACATTTACATTTGCTACATCCATTTTACAAAATTATATTTTCTATTTATATGTTTTGTTCTTGCCTTTACAGTGTTACTTGAGATCCAATCAATTGCTGATTTACTATCAGTTTTAACAATCAGATGCACAGTTAGCAACAGCGAATCTAGCGGCAGCCAGAGAACTACAAACAAAAGATGCACGCCAAGCAATGGTACAGCAAGTTCCAACGAGGATGGTGGCAGTGGCCACTGAAATTAATCAAGAAAGAAGAAAAAACAGCTTCGCGGATAAAAGTGAGTACTAGTTTCTCCGTATTTATATACTACCGCGTCTCTCTTTTCCCAATTATGAACAAACTCCTATGTACAAAAGTTCTTGTCCTTTCAGTTTACAGATACATGGATCACTTTCCAGTCTTTTGAAACCTATTTTGGTAAGAACTTCATTCAGTTTCTCATTCCAACGAAGACCTGATTGTGGTAACCCATACAAAGTTCTTTGTAATTTACACACACTGTTCTTATGCCTATCTTCCATGAACCCTTCTGGTTGTTCCATGTATACTACTTCTCTTAAATTATCATATAAATATGCAGTTTTTACAACATAGAGTCTTACTTTCATTTTGTAATGTGCTCTCACAGTTAACAATACACGTACTGATTCCATTCTTATTACTGGTGAAAATGAAGTCTCATAATCAAGCCCTTCTCTCTCTGTCCGCAACCAACTGCCACTACTGTATGGTGAAGTCACAGCTTCATCGAAAGTTTGTGGTACGATATCTTGTGCAAAATTTGTTTGTTCTCTTACTTTTATCCTCTCAGATCTCTTCACACCCAGATTTTTAAGTTGATCTTCATTTCTTTCCAAATTTTATTTGCGTCTTGTTTTTAACACTTAGTTTGTTTCTCCTTTCTTCCGTCCACTTCTTTTGGCTCCACTGTCTTCTATGGTTAATTCACCAGTTTGTACTTCTTCTGGTGGATCTTCAGGAGTTAAGTCAAGAAATACGTCTGGTCCTCTTTCTTCTACCTTCGATCCATGCAAATGGATTTTGCTGTTGTCATATTGCTTACTTTCCCTGTCTTCATCATGTTTATACTTCAAGTTGTTGAATTCTAGTTGTTCCTCCAAGTTACAATTCATCGGTAAACCTCCACAATTTCTTTCATCAAACACAACGCTTCTAGCTTCATGTATTTGCTTCGTTTTGGGGTTGTACAGCCTGCATGCTTTTCTTCTGGAATACCCACAAATATTTCCTTTTCTCCCTTCGGTTGAAATTTGCTTCGACACTTCCTCGGAATGTATCTGTATGCCAGACATCCATACACTTTCACATGTTTTACTGTAGGCTTCCTTCCCGTCCATCTTTCCATTGCTGTTTATGTGCCACCATCCTTGGTAGGGATACAATTTTTGATGTAAGCTGCCGTTGCAACCGCTTCAGCCCAAAATTCCATGGGTAACCTTGCATCAATTAACATTGTTCTTCCCATATCTAGTAGTGACCTGTTTGCTCTCTCAGCAATACCATTACTTTGTGGACTGTATGGAACAGTTAACTGGTGATCCATACCTTCTTTGTTAAACAACTCTTGAAATTTACTGTTAACAAACTCAGCACCATTGTACATTTTATACAATTGCTAGCTTCCTTTTCATATTGGTTTTTAAATTTTACAAAGTAATCAAATGCTTCATCTTTTGTTTTGAGAAAGTATACAAACACCCTTCTACTGAAGCTACAATAACATACATGTATTTAGCACCCCCAATGACTCTTTTCTATAGGTCCACATAAATCCATGTGTATCAAATTCAGTGGTTTCTCACAAATATCATTGCTTTGTTTAAGAGGGAAGAAGTACAATTTTTCCCTTTGTACATGCATCACACAATTCTAATTTATCTGAAGTTACCTTAAAATCTAAATCTCTTACCAGATCACTGTCCTTCATTTTATTTAAGTATTTTTCATTCAAGTGACCTAATCTTCTGTGCCACATGTATTTCTTATTTTGTACATTACTTTCCAAAGTTAAACATGCATCCTTAATATGACTTACATCTGATCTTACATAAGTTTCTAACGTGTACATACGATTCCTTTCCTTTGTTTCTGCCACTAACATGCCATTTTTGTCAATTACCCTTGCACTATTTTTGGAAAACAACACATCATTATCATAATTCACCAAACCTCTAACTGATAATAAATTCAAATGCAAATCAGGTACATACAATACATCATAAATACACACATCGTGAAATTGGCCATCATTTGTGACTGTTGATACCTTAATGTCACCTTGCACTTTGGCCACCATTGATTTTCCTTCCTCTGCAAGTTGCACTTCACTCTGCACTTCTCTTCTATTTATCGGCCAGTCTTCTTTATTTGTCGTGTGAGATGTACATCCAGAATCTATACACCATACCTGCACTTCTCTTCTATCTTCCTGCATGTTGTATACACTGTAAGCAGCTTCCATGTTGTCCAGAAAGGGTGATGTGAACTGGCCACCAAGATCATGTGATCTAACACCCCCGGATTATTTTCTATGGGATTATGTCAAATCTAAAGTTTATGAGACTAAGCTCCGCACAGTTCATGACCTGAAACGGAAACATCGAACGAACCATTGAGGCTATACCCTTCAATATGTGTGCAGACGTGCTGGAAAATTGGACATTCAGAATCCATTCCACCCACCTAAGCAGAGGAGGACATTTGAACGACATATTGTTCAAAACTTAATGCCATTGTTTGCTCTTCAAAAAAAAAAATATGTCATTGTCGCTTGTGGTTTTTATTGTATCTAATTTTAAAGTTTCGACGTTCAAATTGGTAAACCCTTTAGAATTTCAGCTAGTCTGGTTGTTAGTTGGGACTTTTTTTGGCACCTGTCAAGTGCTGCTGTAAACATCCACTGATAAAACTAACAGATTTGCCAAAGTACTGTTCATTGCACTCACATTGGGCACTGTATACTCCCAGGTTTTCTATGGGAGAGAGTGTTCATTGAGCACACTGGCTATTTTGATGACTGTGTTGTGTGCTGGTTCAATGTCGAACTGCTTAGGGTCTTGGCAAGACAGTTGGGTGTGGTAGGGTGGTAACGGAAAGTATTCCATTTCAATTTATTACTGGTTGTTTGCTGGTGTTGGTTTGGATGTCGGATCTGCATCTCCACTCCATGTTGAGAGTCGATGAACTGTGCAACCATTCTTAGGTCCTGTCTGTAACTTCGTCCCTTAGATCTTCTTCACTTGTGCAATAGGAGAAAGCTCTTGGGTAAAAATGAAGGGTGAATGTATGCTCACTCTAATCACGACCTAAACAAAAAGCTAACATGTGGCTTAACTTTTACTGTGTTTTGTGCTGTATCTAATACAAAGATGTACAGACCATTCTTTCTTCATAAGAACACAGTAACTGGAAGAATTTTAACTTAGTGAGTGGCTCCTGTCTCAACAGACCAGAACATTAAACTGAAATGTCATCCACCTATGCTACACCTAATGTCTAGTAATTATACCATGCATGAGAAGATATAGGAAACTTAATAAGAATTAATGAAACTTACATTCTTGTAATACTCCACTTTCTGATCACATTCGGCTTCCAAATCGTCACTTTGAGCAACCAAATCCCTGACCCTCTCTTGCAAACTTTTAATCTGGCCTTTGAGACTCTCAACCTCAGCTACTTTGTCATCACATCTACAAGAAAATGAAAGCCATCACATTAAATTCTCAAACTCGCATTGCATATATGTCGTTTGCAATCCCAAACCCAAAATTGTAATCAGATGTAATTATTGACAATTGAGCATGTCAGATTGGTTGCTTGAAAACAAGGAGAGATTAAAAAAAGAAAAACACTAAACAGTCAATATACTACTCATACTTACGATTTTCTCAGTAGTGTCTGTTTTAGTGCTAGCATATATATTATATATAATGTGCATATATTGTAAGTGAAAGATATGTGTATAACTTTTTGCTGGCGTAAGATACGTTGGAAAATCCTTCGTCACTTCATTTCTCGTGAAATTCTAGCCTCATTTGATATATCACATCACCCCCTTTCCTTTGAAATTTTTGCGTCGAATTCAATATGGCGGTCAACAATATGCCGGACCTGCGCTCGACACACACTGCTAGGGATCTCCCTGTGCCTAACCTATTTCTTTCATGACCAATTATACCCAGGATAACTCCTTCACATTTTGTAGGGAGTGTTAAGGGACATTTGACTCTTCATAGTTCATGTAATGGGGCTTTTATCAGTCACATAGTTACACATATTATTTTGTATCTTCTGATCCCATTGCAGTCCCAGAATGATTTTTTGGTATGTTTTAGAGTATGGAATGAGGGACCAAATATATTTTTTTCACGACTTTTGGTGATGACATGTTTTGAGATATTCAAGGTCAAAAGTCAAGGTCACGTGACAAAATTATATTTTTATCCAAAGGTAGGCTTGTTATATATCACTGGAAAGCTTATTCAATTCCCTGTACAATAAGCTTTATTTGAGCTTCCTAGGCAAAATAGGGGCGGAGTTACAGCACATTTAGTATAGCTAAGCGGGCTCAAAAAAGGCAATTTCTGCAAACTTTGACCTTGAATAATTTAACAATTACAAGACGCACGAGACTAAAAATTTTCATAGTTACTAAGTTCCATGCATAGTTTCAACTCCCCAAATTTCATGAAAATCGGAGATGGTCAGGTTAAAAATTGCACATATCTGTGTTGATTTGGCATGGAATGACTCGTATATAAGATTGTAACAGGTGACGAATCATGGATATATACATATGAGCCGGAACGTAAACAGCAGTCGACTGTATGGGTGTTTCAAGATGAACCCAATCCAACAAAAGTTGTTCGAGCTCGAAGCACATCGAAACAAATGGTTGCCTGTTTTTTCGGGAAAATTGGTCATGTGGCAACTGTGCCTTTAGAGGAACGTAGAACGGTCAACTCTGAATAGTACACAACAATTTGTTTGCCAGAGGTCTTCGGTCAAATACGGAAAACAAACAAATGCCATCGGATCAATCTTCATCAAAACAATGCCAGCTGTCACACATCTCGTCTAACAACCGACTTTATGAACAGTCAAAAAATCAAATTGATGGGTCATCTGCCATACAGTCCTGATTTGGCACCCAATGACTTCTTCTTGTTCCCGAATGTCAAGAATAAATTGCGTGGACAACGATTTTCGTCGGCGGAAGACGCCGTTGATGCGTTCAAAAACCATATTATGGAGGTGTCTCAAGAAGATTGGAAAAACTGCTTTGACAAATGGTTCGAACGAATGCAAAAGTGTATTGACCATAAAGGAGAATACTTCGAAAAACAATAAAGCAGTTTTCAATGCCAAATTCCTGTTTTTTCATTGTTAGGCTCAAAATATAAATAGTGACCCTCGTATACCGTATATTTCTGAATCCAAGACGAGGTTTTTTGCCGCAATTTCGTGCCCAGAAGTGTGGGTTCGCCTTGCTTTCACGGCATGTGATGTGGAGTTTTCCTTTACTTTACTGAACAGAACCACGAGCTTAAGTACCCTCTGCCACACCTACTGCTTTGGCAGCTCCATGCCTTTGGCTTTAGCCTTTAACTATCGCGATTTGCTTCGAGCATTGTTGTGCAATAGCATGTAGTGAGTGTTGTGGCGAACATTGTTGTGAGACGTTGTAAATTCCACTTTTAAACTTCGTAGTAAAGTGTGATATACTGTACTATACAAAGGTGGTACTTATATGCTATCTTCTTGACTTTATTTTACGATAATACCCATATATGTTTTTCTGTAATCCATCGTTGAAAAATGGGGGGGGGGGGGGTTCGTTTTGGATTCGGAGTCGTCTTGCATTCAGAGATATACAGTACATATGAGATTGGAGGAGTGGCAAGTACATCTGAGGTAGAGGATGAAGTTGCCTGCAGCTGTGTGAATATGAAGGGTACCGACCTTTGTGGCAGAGTGGTCACCACAGCCAGCTATGACACCAGAGGTACCAGGTTCGAATACTGACCTGGGCATGGGTGTGTGTCCCTGCATCAATTTCATCTTATGATCACCCATGATTGGGCAAAACTGGCAGAAAAGCAAAGTAAAATAAACCAAACCAATCAATTAATATGAAGGGTGGAGGAAGTGATGAAAATCAGGCATGTCTTGCACATCAGTGTGTTGCATTTATGGCCAGTGGGGGGGGGGGGTGTTGTTAGGTGTATTTTGGGCCAAGAGTTTCCAAGGTTGGTGGTTGACAGAAAATGACTCTGCCTCTATCTGGAAAGACATCTCTAGTACCAGGAACACTGATTGAACACATCCCACATCCTTGCAGAAATGCTGGGAAAGATCCTACATGTCAGTTATGACAATCCCAACTGATATCTCCCACCTCTATTACCTCTAATTCCAGCCAATATTTCTGACACTTCCCATCCCACTTACCTACCATCCTGCAAACAGTAAAACAATGGTAAAAGCACCTTTTGTTTAATGCCTGTTGGTATCTTCCCCATTGTCTGGCTACATGCAGAGTAATTGGTTGGAATTTATTTGCCGATACTAGCTGATACCTTTCCAGCCTCTTTGGCTTTTGAAGTGTCTGCAGAAATTCTACACAATACTTTCATGGAGTTATTGATTGATTGATTGAGTTAGTGTTTTAAGTCCACTTTATGCACAGAAAGGCTATCGGGACTGGACCTGCAGTTTTTTCATGGAGTCTAATTACCCTGGAAATTATGCAAATTTTGAGGTTCTATTTCTTTTCCACCTGTAGTGTGAAAAACTAAATTTTGTGATTACATAACATGTATTTTAATATTCTGGTATATTTTTTGAGTTTTTTAACCTTTTGGTGCCCGATCGTCTCGATCAAGATGCTCTTAGGTAACCCTCGGGTGCCCGATCGTCTTGTTCGAGACACTTTGTCAAGGTCGTAGTTTTTACGTTATAACTTCGCTATTTTTGGCTAGAATTCAGATTTTCTTTTTTCATATTGTTGTTAACACATGTATTTAACAGAAATTATTGTTGCGAGTTTTTTTTTCATGACAATGGCAGGGGAAAAAGAGACTTCTTTTTTGCATCTTTTTTCAAGGGAAAATTTTTGCCAACAAAGGAAGGCTGGCCTTGTTGTTCTAAAGCAATGCGTTTCCCTCACCCCTGGAAACTGCATTCGAAGGAAGTTTGTTTATCGGTACCCAAGGTCCAAGGTCAAAAGGAATGTTTTCCATGCAGGTGCAAGCAGGGGGTGGGGGAGGGGGAAGAGGGGTTGTTGAAACTGAGTCGTAAGAATGGAAGTTCGAGGCACGCTGCAGAAAAGCTTTTCATCTTGAGTACAAGTGTTTCACAAGGAAAGGTTACCCTGCATTGTCTAAAATTAGAATTTGGAAGTTGCTGCAAGAATTGGCACCCTTTTTCACTCTGTTCTAGCTTTTCCTCCTGGAAGGTTGTGCGTTCGTGAGACTAGTTTTGTGCCCAAGTGCCAAAGATTTTTTGAGTGAAGTGTGACTCTTCCCAAGACTTTCTTATCATCTTTGCTTCGTTCATGTGATGTGTGAAGTGTGATAATGTCGTCTGTGCCTTCTGTGTTCCCAAAGGCTTATAGTCGACCATGGCTGCCCCGAGTGATCTCCGTTCGGACAAAATCCGATATGAGCTGGAGATGGATACAGACTCTGATTGGGATGAAGAAGAGCTTGACATTCCCTCTGATATATCACCAGAATATGATTCTGATGATATGTCGCAAAGACGTTCCCCTTCCCCTCCTCCTGTTCCTGCACCATCCGACTGGCAACCAAAATTTAAAAAAAAAAAAAATTGGAGGGGGGGATTCCCCCTCCCCCTCCATATATATGCAGAATGTGCAAAAATTTTATATCATCTGAATCTGTGATTCATTCCGCGCACAACAGTATATCATTCATCTCTCTAGGGCAATTAGCCTCTGAGCTATAGTCATTTCAATGTAACCCTGCATTTCGCTGAAATCCAAAGCTGGAGACAGTGGCACGCAGGCCTTTCGTTTCGGGGGGTACAACTCGCCTTACATTGGTCGTATGATAATGATGCAAATATTTTTCTGTTTCTTACATGCCAGCGATAATTTCTATGTGCATGTTGACCTTTTCATGTCCTTTTTTGCAGGGAGGGGGGAACACCAATTTTTTTTAAAAAAAAAATGATTTCTTGGGGGATTCCCCCTCCCCCCTCCATATATATGCCAAATGTGCATAAACTTTATATCGTCTGAATCAGTGATTCATTCCGCATACAATGGTATATCATTCATCTCTCTAGGGCAATTAGCCTCTGAGCTACAGTCATTTCAAGGTAACGCTGCATTTTGAAGCTTGAATCAGTGGCATGCTGACCATTCCTTTTGGGGGTACAACTTGTGTTACGTTGATCATATGATAATAATGCAAATATTTTTGTGTTCCTTACATGTCAGCGATAATTTCCATGTGCATGTCGACACTGTCATGTACTTTTTTCTTGCGGGGAGGGGCGAAATCCCCATTTTTCCCGAAATTTTGGGGGTTCTCCCCTCCCCCACCACATATATGCCAAATTTGCATAAATTTTATATAGTCTGAATCTCTGGTTCATTCCGCGTACAACGGTATATCATTCATCTCATTAGGGCAATTAGCCTCCGATCTACACTCATTTAATTCAAACTCTGTATTTTGCTCAAAATCAGCTCGGGCACCAAGGAGGCGTGGAAATGGCCTTGGGCTCCAAAAGGTTAAAGCAAAACTCTTGGTAAATTGATGCATACAGAGTGTACCAAAAGTAGGTGGACAGTTAATGATAAGCTAATATTGTACAAGAGTAGAAGAAACAGTGGGTCTAGCGAAAAATCTGACATAGCCAAAGCGGGAGCTTTTATAGAAACCATAGGGGTATATTTAACAACGGACCCATCTGGGCCCTGAAATTTGGCCATTTTGTGCGATTTTTCACTCCTAGGCTGGGTGTCTAAAATGAAAACCGGGTCCATTTTCAGGTACCTTGGACCTGGCCTAAACATCAGGATAAGGATTTCGGCGTAGTTGCCATGGCAACGTGGCCCTGGGTCACCGGGGTGGATTTTGGAAATGCGTTGGGGAATTTTTTCGAAAATGGCAGCAATCGAAAGGGTATCCCATACAAGTGTGAAAAGTCGAGTACGAACCAAATCGGTCATGGGGTCCTAAAAAGTAAAAAAAATGAGTTTTTTACGTGGCCACCGGTGCCGAAAACATGGGTCACTTTGGGAATTTTTGGTGCAAGAACCGTGACAGATGGGGCAAATCCACTTGGCGATTTTAGAAAGTAAAGGTATCGATCTACCACATGGTATTTTTTGTTTTTCTTATACAGGGTAAGTCAAAATGATGGACCCGATTACAGAAAATTATTCTGTGAAATTTAATAAACATATGTTATTGTGAGACATGCGCTTCGAAAGGTTAACTTTCAAAGTTTAGTTTCCACCCAGTGTTTCCACTTTCTACCACTAGGAGTAAGTAGCGAGCAGCAAGTAGGAAAATGGCGTTGACTGGAGAACAGAGATCTTTCTGCGTGCTGCTTGATTATTATGTGAACAAGTCTGTGATTAGTGTGTAACGGCATTTCCGTACCAAATATCGGAGAGAACCGCCTACGGGGAAGGCCATTCATAAGTGGTATGAACATTTCAGAGATTCGGGCTGCATCTGTAAACGAAAATCAACTGGCCGTCCGTCGACTGGGAAAGAGACAGTGGAACAAGTGCGCACATGTTTCGTGCGGAATCCACAGAAGTCCACCTACCGGGCAGCAAAAGAACTTCAACTTCCACAGAAAACTGTCTGGTGGGTTCTGCGGAAACGTTTACAAATGAAACACTACCGCTTGCAACTATTTCAAGCCTTAAAAGACACTGATTATGCATTGTCCGCATCATTCTGTGCTGATTTATTCGCATTAATGGAAACGGATGGGTTCTCTGAGAGGTTAGTTTACAGTGATGAAGCAACTTTTCACCTTTCAGGGAAAGTGAATAGACACAACGTAAGGATTTGGGGAACTGCCAACACACATGAATTTGTGGAACATGAACATTCAGTGTTCAGGACCATCTCAATGGAGCATTGGAACAACGTTGGATAGGCCGTGCACCTCCGGAGGATCGACCTCTCCTTCATTGGCCACCTTGTTCCCCCGACTTGCCCCATGTGTTTTCTTCATGTGGCGTTTTGTCAAGGATAATGTTTACGTACCACCACTTCCAACAACATTGGATGATCTACGTGCCCGCATCACAGCAGCCATTGCTGATATTGACCGCAACATGCTACACAAGGTTTGGAAGGAGATAGACTATCAGCTTGATGTGTGCCGTGTTACGCGAGGTGCTCACATAGAACACTTGTGATTTGTTTGAAAAAAACTTTTGACAGTTTACCTTTCTTAGCACATGTCTCACAATAACATTTCTTTATTATATTTCACAGAATAAATGTCTGAAATTGGGTCCATCATTTTGACTTACCCTGTATGGTCAATAGAAACAGAGCAGCGCCATTTTGAATTTGGCTTTTTTCGAATTTCAAAGTCACGTGACAGTAGGTGAAATAGGTTTGTGTATACTATAACAATGGTGTTCATTATAACTATGGTGTTTGTGTTCACAGTCCCCAAACGTTTACAAGAAGAGCCCCAGCAGAATTGAGCATTTCACAAACCTCTATTATACGAATCCTGAAATCTATTTGGTTGAAAGCTTATCACTGACTGTCCACCTATTTCTGGTTCACTCTGTATAATTGAAGTGGAGGTACAAATAACAACAAGAAATAGAGCCAGAAAAGTATCAAGAATAAAGATGGATACGGAAGAATTGAGGGAAGTGGAGAGTTTAGTTTCAAATATCTAGGAAGCATAATTGAGAGAAATGGAAGAATAGATGAGGAGGTAAAAGAAGAGAACAAATGGGTGGTGGACTCTATCAAAGCATTAGAAGATAATACGGAACAGGGATGTACCTATAAAATGCAAGAAGGTAATATAACACATGTTATGTATGGAGCAGAGACTTGGACAATGACAAGAGAGAGACAAAAGAAAAATGCAGGCAGTGGAGATGAAATTGTTAAGGAGTATATTGGGGAAGACTAGAAGGGATAGAATAAGGAATGAGAAGATACGACACACAGATTCAGGACAGAATAGATCAGGCACAGATGAGGTGGTTTGGACACATGAAGAGGATATATGCAGAAAGACTACCTGTAAGAGGTTACTATGCACAAGGAGTGGGAATAAGGCCAAGGGGGGAGACAAAGATGTCGGTGGAAAGAGAAAATGCTGCTTACATTTATAAGTACACAGCATGTGGAGAAATTTTTGTTGCATATAGGAATTCTATAGGAAATACCAACAAGACTAAGATCTACAAAATAATAGACGATAAACTCATCTTCACCAACCTTTCCAGTAATTATGATCATATTGTCAATGCACTTTAGTTATCAATCAGATATCTGGACTGCAAGTTTTACTTTGATATTCTTTCTAAAATTAGTGAATTTTAAAAAGTGAAAATTTATTGCAGAAATTCGAAGGAACCATAATTTTGCACAAAATTGAGAATCGTAAGAAGGAAAGAAACAAGTTTCTGAACTGAATCATTTTTGGGAGTGGAATCACAAGAACCGAATCCAGAAGTGGAAGTGAACTGTTGTTCAATTTGCAACTTTTTCTCTTGTAGGCTCCAAAATGCACGTAAATTTCAGACGATCTGCAAAATTCCCTGACATTTCCTTGGCAAAAGAAATTCCATGACATTTCCCTGTTTTCCAGATGCATAGCAATCCTGTTCCTAAATATTCAGATCTTCAACTGCAGTATCAATAAACACACACTACTTCCATGGAGTAACCAGGACAAATCACAAAAGATGATGCATGAAAGACCCATACCTTGAAGCTTTCCGTGGTGTACTTGGATACTGTCTCTTGTACAGCTCAAATTCCCCTTGTAGCTTAAAGTATTCCTCTCTCCAAACAATTTGGTCTCCCCTTACTTGCAGATTCATATAATCTGCATCATTTAACAATCCTAGAACAATATATCATGAAGTAAAAATAAAACAAGACACAAATAGATAAATCCTCAGATGTTTATATATAATTTGATATAAAAAATCAACCAGATATTCATAAACCAACACTGAAACAAGTAAAAAAAAAAGCATGTATATATCTTTCAAAATTCAGTATTTTTTAATTCCATAGGAAAAAAGAATCATGCCAGATTATAATTATTACAGCAAATTCTCTTGCATCACTTAACCTTTGAACAAACCATGAAAAACTAAATTTATTGCATGGAGAAAGTTTCATGTTTCAGTGTTGTACTTTTCTGTTCTTGTGACCAAGAGGTTCAACTACCTTCATTAACTAAGTCATGGCTAGGGACCTTGATTTTTCTGAAATGTGAAAATAATTGTTGCAAAAAAGGGTTTATCATGCACCTCGACATGTCTGAATACATTTTGCATGCATCCGAAATCATCATAAACAGCAAATTTCACATAAAATGCAAATTGTGGCCTTTTTTGCAAATTTCAACACATTTTTCACTTTAAAAAAAAACAACTATAAACACCACAAAAATTCACATTCTTGTGTTTTAGGATTAAGAAATAAATTATGGATGTAGCAGGTGCACATTTTCAAAAATTTTATCATCCCAAAAAACTATGGTGCATGGAATAATTTCTACAGCTATATGAAACCAGGTGTACATTTCCAGGGTTCTAACAGGAGATTGAGTGTGCTCCTACCATCACACGGAAGCTGTAACATCGGTATCCATCACACAAGTAATAATGGAAAAATAACTTCTCAAAAATAGTTTCCAATATCTGAAACTGTCACAAACTGGTAGCTATGCGATCTTCAGATTAAAATACTAGTTTAAAAACACAATTTTGTTATATTTGGCAGAAATGATAGCTAAAATAAAAATGCGATTTTTTTAAAAAAATAACACTGAAAAAAACACTAACACCAAAAAATTAAGGTCATTAGTTATGGTAAATGGGATGGAAGCACAATTTAAAGTTAAAAGCATTACTCGAAATATAACTTCATATATCAGAAACTAATAATGGTAGAATTATGAATCATGCCTCATTTTATTCAATATAGATTGGGTTGTACAGCCATGTTCATAAAGAACACATGTTTTAGTGGTTAGAACAAATTTTGAAAGAAAAATCCAAAACTGTGATTTGAAAGTTGAAAATATGAAAATATTGGCCACCAAAATGAATGCCAATTTCAAAATAAGATTAATTGTATTAAATTCGTAGCACAAACAAGGTTGAAAATAACTTTTTACACAAATACTGGGTATCCCAAAAGTCCGGTCTCATAGGGAAAGTCAGAAAAATTGAAGTAATGATAATTTCTTGCAGGTAAACGAATGTAGATGGAATGGATGCTAGGCATTAAGTTTAAGTTACACTATGCAAGAGAAAGCCGAAATTGTGATTCGGCATGCCTGGACAACGATCTGTGGGTCGAATCTTCAAACGCTTCCAGGAGACTGGTTCTGTGGCAGAAAGACCACGCACAGGGCACCCACGAACATCCACCAATGATGATCACAGAGGACTTGTGGAATGGCCCCCTTGGTCTCCAGACCTCAAACCCTTAGAATTTTCTTTATGGGGGCACGTCCAAGTTCAATTGATGATCTCGATGAAATCATTTGTGCTGCATGCCACACTATCACACCAACAATGTTACACAACGTACAAAGAGCTTTCCATTCCCGTATCCATACCTGCAGGGCTCAAGAGGGGCATCAATTTGAATGCTTTTCCTACCTGGGAAAAGGCTATATTATCATTATCAATATTCAACATTCATCACTTCAAGACTTACGACTTTCCCTATGAGACCGGACTTTTGGAACACCCTGTATATAATAATTACATGTAACTTGAAAAAAAATAATATTTTTTCACCTATCAATTTCAGTAACTCATGTCACCATTCACAAAAGGGTGTTGATTGATGTTCTATCAATTCTATAATAGATCAAGCAATAGTTATGAGCCACAGTAGCTCAGTCGTTAGGGCTTCTGACTACCATGCTAGAAACCTGGGTTCAATACCAGACCGAGATTTTTTTCAACCTGTTCAAGCAGCTCTGGCACTCACCCACCGTCATATAAAGTGGGTATCTAGAGGAAACTCTGGGATATAAAGGCAGCCAGGGGCATGGTGCTGATCACATCACCCCAACCTTTGGCCGGGATCAAGAAATGTGGGGCCCTAACTCCACACCCCCTATACGCCTTCATGGTGTGGTGCAAAGCACAGGGGAACACTTTACTTTTTTTACTTTTTACTAGTTAATTAAGTATACTGTTGTTATATATTATAGAATCGACATAAGGTCAATCAACAGCCTTCTGTATGATTGTTCGCAAGTTATACAATTATTGATATAAAAGGTGAATTTATTGTATTATTTTGTAATACTGTATACTTTTAAGAAGTACAGTAAGTAGCATGGAGCATTCCCATGGATCACACGGGATCAAGAACAAAATGCTGGAATAGAATCAATAAATAAATTGGTAAATAAATCCAATATCGATACATCAGCATCAATATCGGCCCAGTCAGTACCTCCACATTCATAAAAATAACAAAAAAATTCACAATTAAGTTGCAGTTTTAACGAAATATAGTGAAACCTCGGTTTTACGTTTTGAGGGCACCTCAATTTTACGTCTTTTAGGGAACCGAGGTGGAAAAACTTAAAATGCGAGAAAAATATAAAATCAACGAAAATTTCACATTTTGTTGTGTTAGGACCATCAAGATTGAACGTATGATGCAGGAAAACATAAAATCTGGAAATGTAAAATTAGGGTTCCACTCTAGATGATAGCTAAAATTATCAGTATTTTTGCCAAGAAAACAATTGACCAATGGCTATACAAGACTATATTAGCTGATGTAGTTATAAGAAGTTTCATTCCTACTACAGTGAAACCTCGATTTTACGTTTATCAGGGGACAAAGCTTTAAAAAACAGGAAAATGTAAAATCTGGGTAAATTTAATAACATTTTGCTATGTTGGGACCATCAAGAATGAATGTATAATGTGGGAAAATGTAAAATCCAGGAATGTAATATCAGTGTTCCCTCATAGACATTATTTTACACCTTATATGCCACCCTTCAACAACTCCTCGCAAACATGCAAACTTCGTGTACAAAATAATGTTTTACAATACTCTTAACTTACTCTCAATATCAACAGGTTTCTCTGATCGTTCATTGGCTTTCTTTAGAAGACTTTTCAAGTGACTGATTTTCTCTAACAAAGTCTGGATGTCTAAATTCATGACTTCTTCTTCTTCTTCATCTCTTAGGTCTTGTTCCAGCTCATCATTTCCAGCTGGAGTGGTTTTCACGAGATGCACTCTGCTGCTATTTTCTATGTCTAGATGAGATATGTGCTCCTGTGAATGGAAAAATATACATAACTATAAAAAAAAAACATTGAAAATAATTCAAATGGTATGTACTCACCTTGGGACATTGCTGTAAGTTTTAATTCTGTGTGCTGCCATGTTCACTTGGCATCTTCAGGGATATTTTTTTTAAAAATAGGAGCACTTGCATTTTGTAAAAATAGACTAAGTTTCACTAATGTTGATGATTGAATGAAGGAAAACTATCTTTCAATGATCACAGATCAAGCTGATTTTGTCTTATTTCGTAGAGGAAATATAAACACATAAAAAAACCAGAATCATTGCCAGTAACATAGAAATGATCTACTTTCTATTGAAATGATCTTTGAAATGTAGTTTTCCTCTCACCAATGTAAGGGAAACTTAGACTATTTTTAATTGACTGTGATGCTGAGAATAAAATAAACTAGGTAAATGATGAAAATAAAGTATAATTTTATTAAACAAGCTTAAGGCAATATAGGTAAAGTTAGTTCCCCATGCCATGATGGCACACTTAGGGGATGCGGGGGTAGGGCCCCACACGTTCTCGATATCGGCCATTTGGAATCAGCACAATATTTTTTTTAACCCCTTGAGTGTGGGTGGCAATATACGCCTTCAGCATTGTGCTGCTGTAGTGCAGAAGGCATATATACAGGGTGTCCGGCTTAAAAGTGTAATAAAAGAAAAATTAATAACTTGAGAAGTAATTGAGATATTTATTGGCAGTTTGCTTCTACAAGTATGTTAACTCAAAATTATTTTTTACATACCTAATACACATCGATATGTGCACCATTAGTGGCACGACAGACATTTAATCTGTATTTCACTTCTCTCCAAGTGTTTTGCAGCATTGCAGGCGTAACATTAGCAATAGCTGCACGAATGTGATGGTGTAGATCTGGTAGATCACGAACTGGTGTCTAGTACACTTGATTCTTGATAAAACCCCACAGAAAAAAATCTAGTGGCATAATGTCTGGGCTTCTAGGGGACCAAGCAATCCATGGACTACCTCTCCCAATCCAGCGATCTGGGAACTCATGATCCAAGAAATCCCTCACAATGTTCGCAAAATGGCATGGTGCGCCATCTTGTTGAAAGATCACTTCACGAGGAAGTTGTGGCACAACACACAACATACAGCTCCAACATGTCGATGTACGTTCTTGCATTAACTGTAGGCTCTGCGAAGAAGAATGGGCCTATAACACTGTCCTTCAACAATCCACACCACACAGTCAGTTTCGGAGAGTCACCTTCCCACTCCCATCACTACGTGGGGGGGTTCACTTCCCCATATGCGGCAATTGTGCATGTTTACCTTGCCGGAAGTGTGAAATGTAGCCTCGTCCGAGAAACAGATGAAATCGAGGAATGCCTCGTTTTCATCAATATTTGCCAGAATTGTCTCTGCGAAGTTCTTCCATCGTGGCCTGTCCTCGGGCTTGATTTTGTGACGAAGCTGCATTTTGTTTTCCCGTAGGCGCAACCTTTTATGGACGACATCCTGTACTGTCGAACGAGGTAACTGTAACTGCCTACTTGCTTGTCGGATTGACTTACGAGGGCTCTGCTGGAAGGACGCTCGGATTAATTCAACAGTAGCCTCTGGAACTGCGTGCTTGGCATGGTGGCCCGACATCGAAAGCAAACTTCCAGTTTCCCGAAGCTGCTTGTCCCACTTCTTGATTGAAATGTAACTGGGAACATCGTCGGTTGGTTGCAGTACATAATCAAGCCAAAAACGACGTTGTACTAGTGTAACAGACTTTAGTTCCGCGAGAGAAAGCACACAGAACACCTTCTGCTGTGGAGTCCACATGGCTACTGACACGCGCTTATACGTGAACAAAGCAGTTACGTGCAGGCGCACGCGGTACCAACTGCCACAAGCATACGTAAAAAAACATTCTGAGTTAACATACTTGTAGAAGCAAACCACCAATAAATATCTCAATTACTTCTCAAGTTATTAATTTTTCTTTTATTATACTTTTAAGCTGTACACCCTGTATGTATGTATATGTGTGTGTGTGTATATATATATATATATATATATATATATATATATATATATATATAGGAATAGGGTTAGAAATGGTGCCAGAAGGGCGGATAAATACAAATAATGAAGGAGACAGTAAACACTTACCACACGAATAGAAATAATTCAATATTTCGCGATCTGAGTCGCATTTTCAAGACGGTAGATAAAAGATCGACGACACTTGGAGTAGAGGCACAGAATACTGACCGTAGCGTCTCTACGGTCAGTGTTGCCAGAAACAGTTGAAAGGAAACACGAAATACTTTAGCCAGTGTTTACTGTCAGGTGGGTGGGTAGTTTCGGGGAGGAGAGGAAAGAGTTACTGGTTGGCTAGGTTGAGTCCGGGGGGTATAGTGGCGTGCATGCCTGCTA